>NW_024429842.1:0-8871 GCF_017639785.1 Mesocricetus auratus
ACAAAGAAATTGCAACATTCTATTTTGTTGAATTTCTTTCTTTGTGGTTACTTAAGTAATTATAACTAACCAATTATTTCATAACAACCAGTTTCTACCATTGAAATATATCCATGTACATAGTCAATAAGCTCTATATTAATCAACTTTTAATTTAAAAAATTCTTATTCAGGACACTGACACTATTAGAAAGTATAAAGCACAAATATTTGAATCAGAATGTTGTCTATAAACATTTAAGAATATTCAGTTAGAAAAAGAAGTAATACAAGGCATAAAGACAAAGATAAAAAGCACTCTATTAAGAGTTTTTCTTACTTTCTCAAACCTGCCTCTTCATCCAATCTTCTTGTAGACAATTTTCTACTTGACATCTTAGATAAAGACAAGATGATTTGCACAGGACTGTAATTAACATATTGAAGTTATTTATCAACAATATGCAGTAAACTGTAAATGTTGTGACTGCTTATTTTAAATAGGTAAAATAACGACAATAAAGTCTTCTAATTTATACACTTGTCAGCAAAATTCTCAATGACATACTATGCCTCTCTGAAAGTTTTATAGGAAAGAGAATGCTCCGATAACAGTAAGGTTTACATTTACATCCCACGTCTGGAGTGTTTAGTTTGTTATTGTCTTTTGTCAATACCAACATGCAGCCCAAGCTGGCCTAGGACTAGCTATACTCTCTTAGTCACCTAAGCGCTGAGATTACAGCTATGTGCCATCAAAGGCAAAACCCTGAAACCTGAATTCTGATATCTAATTATACACTATCAAAATATCCATTAGAAAGAATATTGTTGGGACATGCATGATCCTGAAGGCTTTAATCCTAGCACTTGGGAGGCAGGGGAAGGCGGATCTCTGTGAGTTCGAGACCAGTCTCATCTACAAGAGCTAGGTCCAGGACAGCCTCCAAAGCCACAGAGACATCCTGTCTCAACCCCCCCAAAAGAATAGGAGCTGTAAATTCCAAGGCCTGCTAATATATAAGTAACTCACAGACTCTAAATTACCATCCAAACAAACAGAAAATTCAAGAATCAATATAGCTATTTGGCAGAATGATAAACATGAAGGATTTATAATAAACTAATTCAACTCAACCTATAAAATGACTGATTACCTCTAAATCTCTTTTTTAAGAAAGAAAGAAGGAAGGAAGGAAGGAAGGAAGGAAAAGAGATAGAGTGAGCGAGTAAGCAAGTTACGAAAGGCTAAGTCATATTTCCTAGCTGATTACTCATTATCATTAAAACAAAATAAATTAAAAGAACATGAAAGCAGAGAAGTTAATTTTTTGTCAGAAAGGTCATTCATAGACAGGTCGACAAATCTGATCCAAAGCTCTCAATGAATTCCCAAACAATATCCCATTTCCTAATTTCAACTTCTATCCCAAATCCAAAATTCACATGAGCCAGGCAGTCGTGGCACACACCTTTAATTCCAGGATTTGGGATACAGAGGCAGGTGGATCTCTGTGAGCTAGAGTTCTGCCTTATCTACAAGAGCTGGTTATAGGACAGACTCCAAAGCCAAACAGAAACCCTATCTCAAAAAAAAGAAAACATTAACTAGATGAATTTGGAAGCAGTTATGTGAAGAAATTCACTTGGAGCAAATTTATCTACAAGGATATAATGTGCATGGCTTTCCAGAGATTATCTGTACTTCAACAATCATCAGTTAATCTCATTATTTTGTTTTGTTTTCTAAGATAGGTGGTAGTCCTGGCTGGCCTGAAGTCATAGATGGACCAGGGTGATCTCATCAACCAGCCTCTCTCCCACCCATATGCTGGGATTAGAGGCATTCACCAAGCACACTCAGGCCATCAATTCATTCTTTTAATTGTATGGGTGTTTTATCTACATACATGTGTACCACCTGCAAGCCTGGTGCTGTGGTGGAGAGGACAGAAGATGTTGTCAAATCGCCAGATTTAGAATTATGTGCAGTTTGTGATCTGCCTGGTGTGTGCTGGGAATCAAACGTGAGTCCTCTACAAAGGTTGCCAGTGTTAATAAGTAACCTGTGCGCTATTTCTACAGCCCATCAGTTTCTTCTTAAATGGTGATTAACAAATACAGTTTGAAACAATCAAACAGGTTTATCTATCTCTTCTGATTTATTGCTGAGGAGACAGAAAGCAGAAAGTTGAGCAGGGACTAGATTGGTTAGCTGGAATGAAATACATTTTTTTGGTTTTATGAGACAGGGTTTATCTGTATTATTTTGGAGGCTGTCTGTCCAACCTGGCCTCGAACCCACAGACATCTGGCTGCCTCTGCCTCCCGAGTGCTGATATTAAAGTCTTGCACCACCACCACCCGGCATGAAATACAATTTTAGTAAACACAAGCTTTAAAAAATGGAAAGAAAGAGGCAGGCAGTGATGGTGCACAACTTTAATCCCAGCACTCAAAAGGCAGAGGCAAGAGGAGCTCTGTCATTTTGAGGCAAATCTGGCCTACAAAAAGAATCCCAGCACATCCAGAACTGTTACACGATGAAAGCCTATCTCCAAAATAAATAGACAGATGGATAGATGAATGAATGAATGAATGAGGAAAAAGTCGAAACAACTGACTTAATATTTTTGATCAAGTTAGTTAGGAAAAACTCTTCACTCCTTTCATACAGGCAAGTCTGGCCTACAAAAACAATCCCAGCACATCCAGAACTGTTACACGATGAAAGCCTATCTCCAAAATAAATAGATAGATGGATGGATGGATGATGAATGAATGAATGAATGAGGAAAAATTCTAAACAACTGAACTTAATATTTTCAATTAAGTTAGTTAGGAAAAACTCTTCACTCCTTCCATACAATTTCATGTTCCTCGTTGACTCGTTAAAACCTTTTTATCATTCTTATACCTCAGTCTGCGGAAAACAAGAGTTAACCACAAAATTACTTTTATTCAATTAAACACTTGTTCCATTATTAATTCGGAAGACATTATCCTAGGTTATTATGTGGGTACAAGAGCAAAGTTAGTGAAATTATTTCCCCTTCTACTGAAAATCAGAAATATGGAAAGGGTACAGAATGTGAGAATCAGACAGGGTATGATGGGCTGTGAGAAAAGAGATGGTAAATATTAGAGACCATATACATTTGTGCAGGGGAAAAGAATATGGGAAGACAGTATTTAAAGACAAGACAATAAAGAAATGATAAAGGTTATTGTGTGAAAGGTTTTTTTTTCCAAATTTAAACATTCCATCCTTCCAGGATGCTCCTTGAGTAGGAAAGTTAACAACTGAAGATAGCTTCAGTAAGTCCCTGAAACTCAAGATGCTCCTGTCAGAATAAAAAATACACTCCTGCATATATTACAATAATGATCTTCTGATTCCCCATGTTAGACTTATTGTATTATGAAGTATTCACACTGAACAAACACACCCAGACTAGAAAAGATATTGCATACCCCATTAGAAGCCTTCTTCTTTGAATTCCACTCATCCAATTGTGCCTTTGTCTTTGCATCAACTTTGACAAGTAGCTTCTTCCCTCCAATCTGAAGGTCATGCAATAATCTGAGAGCACGGAGGATAGATTCAGGCTCTTTATACTCACAAAATCCAAAAGCTAGCAATAAAAATTGTGATAAATATTAAGTCATAAAAAGTATAAAATACAGCAAAGTAAAATGACTAAAGACATTACTTATGAGGGTACTGAAGTCATCACTCCAATCTTGCTCTTTATCCCTCTAATAAATATTTCACATTTAACATCTGTAAACCAACTGTGTGTGTGTGTGTGTGTACATAAATAAAAAAACAATACGAAAGGAGAAATATTGAAATTAAGTAAATTATTTAACAAAGAGCAAATGAGGACTACAATGGCTATCAAAACACAGAACAAATTCCCAATATAGAAAGCTCATACAGATCCTGAATGAAATAAACATTTAAAATCTACCAATAGATAAACATAAACAAGCACTTCAATATTAAGTGGACAACATGACTATATTTTTCTATGTTAGGAAAACAACCAGTATTTTTAGGTATTATGAATTTATTTTGGATATTTTTTCCTATAGCCCCTTTTTTCCCAACAAGGAACAGGAGCAAACAAAATTTTTATGATTCAGAGTTTATACTAAAATATAGAAAGAGAAAAATCCAGGCATTGTGGTACACACCTTGGATCACAGCACTTGGAGGAAGAGGCAGATAAGGGGGAATTTCAGATTCGACTACAGAGTACAGTGACAGCCAGGGCTGAAAAAGAAAAACATTAGATAGATAGAAAGATGATAGATAGATAGACAGACAGAAAAAAATGACCAGTGAAATGACTAACCTTAAACTGATAATTATTGAAGTTGTATGATGACTGATAATTATTAAAATTGTATGATGATAACCTTGGAGTGGCTGCTCCATCTCAATTTTATACATGTATAAATTACCGATAATAAAGATACTTCTAAATCAAGATAAGGTACTAACAATTGCATATATGAAGCACTATACTTAATCCATAGTACCAAAGGAGAAAGAGGGGCAGGGAGTTAAATAATGGTTCTGTCTAGAATGAAAGATAATTTACTTCAAAAGTAATAGGTCTTTGCAACTGGGAAGCAGTTGCCATAGAAGTGTGAGGTCCAGAGTTAGGATACCTAGTACTCAGCTGTGCGTTGGTGGCCCATGCCTTTAATCTCAGCACTCGGGAGGCAGAGGAAGGTTGATCTCTGTGAGTTCGAGGCCAGCCTGGTCTACAGAGCGAGGTCCAGGACAACAATATGGAGAAACCCTGTCTTGAAAAATAAAACAAAATAAGGATACCAAGTACTCACACAAGAGCAGATGTAACAAGCAAACTCTAGTAATCCCAGCACCCCAGAGGCAAACATGGGGAAACCCTGGCCAAGCAGGCTAGCTATACTAACCATAATCTACAAACTCAATGTTCAGAAACAGAATCTAATTAAAGTAGAACAAAGTTAAGACCTAAGAAACAAATCAACCATGCCTAGATATACACAACAAAATGAGCAGCTAAAGCTGGGCAGTGGGAGCACTTGGCTTTAATGCCAGCACTTGGGAGGCAGAGGCAGGTGTATCTCTGTGAATAGGAGGCCAGTCTGATCTGCAAAATGAAATCCAGTAAAGCCAGGACTACACACAGATAAACACTGTTTCAAAAGATATGCTTGTCATTGCAAGGGACTAAGTTAAGTTGCCATCACACCCATTAGCAGCTCATAATTATCTAGAACAGCAGGTTCAGGGAATCTGACACTCTCTTCTGGTGTCTGCAAAACTGAAAACAGGAGGTGCATACATATAGGCACAAATTCACATACACAATATAAAAATAAATGATCTCAATGGACAGTGTTGAACTACACCTTTGATCAAAGCACTCAGGAAGCTGAGCCAAGCAGATCTCTTGTGAGTTCAAGGCAAGCCTGGTCTATAGAGTCAGTTCCAGGACAGGCTCCAAAAGAACACAGTGAAACCCTGACTTGAAAAACCAAAACAAACTAATGAATACATAAATCTCAATAAATAAATAATAAGTCGTGTGCTATCTTTCTTTTATTCCTGAGCTCTAATCAATCCAATTGGACCAGATGGCCTTCCTTTCGTACTAAAAGGGCCTTAATCATGCAAGAACTAGTGGTAGAATTAGCGACAGCACAGCAATTAAGAACACAACACATTTGTAACAGAAGGCAGATTCCAAGGACCCTTGTCAGAAAGCTGGAAATCAGCTATAACACCAGCTCCAACGGATCTTTTCCAGCTTTGGTGGCACTGCACTCACATGCAGAAAGTCATTCACAAACTTACAGGCAGTTATAAAATCTTGTTTTAAGAAGAAACTACCAGATTTGTTCAGTTTAATGTATTAAATTTTCCTCTACTACCTCATTTTTGTTTCAACTTTTGAATTTTTCAATTCCAAATCTCAGCTACAAATTTCTAAATTATCTTTTAATATGTTCTAATAGGAAAATTAAAGTAAAACAAGCTAAGTGACTTATGCAAGCAGTGTTAAAGTGGTAGCAACGAATAAAGTATATATATATATATATATATATATATATATATATCTTGAAATTTTCCAGAAGCACCTTGTAATCTCTTCCAGCTAAACACCAAGCAATATTTCTTAAAAAGAAAAATAAAAATTTACCACTTAACAATATGAAATAGTTTTCATGACAAGTAAGATGAAAATTAAAGGTAACAGAGTGTGGTAGCTCACAACTGTGATCCAGGAGGCTAAGGTAGAACAAACAAATGTAATGGCAGAATGGATGAAAATGTGAGACTCAGTTTCAAAATACCACCACCAGGACAAAAATAGCTTAGCAAATTCATGCCAGTAACTAAGCTTGTTAAAATAAATTACTAAGTCTCCCATAAACATGAGACATAAAACAAATTGCTTAAACAAAAAACATAAAGCCTTAACCAGGCAGTGGTGTCACACTTTAATCCCATCACTCAGGAGGCAGAGTTTGAGACCAGCCTGATCTGCAGAATGATTTCCAGGACAGCCAGGACTACAAAGAGATAACCCATCTGGAAACACCAAAAATGAGCCAGGCAATCTTTTAACATGCCGTTAATCCAAGCACTGGGGCAGAAGAGGCAAGGAAGATCTCTGAATTTAAGGCCAGCCTGGTCTAGAGACCAGGTCTACAGAGTGTGTTCCAGGGCTGGCTCCATAGCTACTGAGAAATGCTCTCTTGAAATAGCAAAACAGCAAACCCATGAAGCCTTAAGAAAAAAGAAAAAGGAGCCTTACTGACTCCTAACAGAAGAAAACAGGAGGGGGAGTATATTCTTTTTCATTTTTCTATGAATTGTTTTAATAATACGATATAGGATTGTGTATGACTGATCCCAATCCCTTTGGACAATGTATTGCTTCCCTTGGACTGAATCTCTGCCCCTAGTCCTCATTAATAAATCTTATATCCTATTCCTAGTACCACAAAACCAAAATAAGAATTGTGACTGACAGGACGGGGTGGTCCACACAGGCAAATACAAACATAATATAAATAAAAAGACAGACACAAATGGTATACAGCTTTAATCCCTGCACTTTGGATGTAGAGCCAGGTGTGTATCTGAGTTCGAGGCCAGCTTGTTCAACACTGTCTTGAACTTCAAAACATAATTTTAAATAAAAATCATGAAGATATCTAAATATTTTTTATTCTGCATAAAATTAAGAATCATCACCTGTTAAAAATGAGCCATGGGTTGGTGGCCCACACCTTTAACACCAGCACTCAGGAGGGAAAAGGCAGATCTCTGTTAGTTCAAGGCCAGCCTGGTATACAGAGCAAGTCCTAGAACAGCCTCCAAAACAATACAGAGGAATCCTTCCTCAAAAAAACTTGTAATGATCAAAATATACTGTATGAAAGCACTTTAAAAATACTTTTAACCTGTTTATTAAGTACTTACAAAATCACAACATATTAACTCACACATTATTAATGAGAAAGCAACACTCTTATTATGGTGAGTTTGGATCACTTGAATTAACTCAGCATCACCAAAACTAGGAATAAAGACAACATGAAACACTTGTGTAAAAAAATATGTGATTTGAAACTGAACAAATACTAAGCAATCTCAACCTCTGATAAATACTTTATAAAACATCTAGCCTTGTGTCAGGGAAAAAAGTAGAATTAATAAATGAATAAAATAAAACTAGACAACTTGTTCTGTATTATACTATCTAAAGGAGGAACATGAATAATTAAGATATGAACTCCAAATGCATGCCACCAAACCTGGCAACTATAAAGGCTCTTTTCCCCAATATTATTTTAATAACTCTGTAATGAAGTTATGTTTATTGTGAGTCACTTTCTTAAACTGTGCAAATGTATAGAATACAACTAATTTTAATTAAAACTGAATATTTAAATCTAATTAACATGTAAGCCTCTGATACATATAATTGCCTAAATTCCTGCCTTATTCAACTTAAACAAGAAACTGGGCAAGGCATTATGAAAACCAAATAAGAATTCTTCCTGCATCAAAGAGGAACCGGGTTTCTTTTACACAACGAAAAGCTGTGACATGTGCCCAGGATATTGTAGAATCAGATATTGCTTCTTTTCACTGACAAGCCTAGTGTCTAGACAGGAAAACAAGTTACTTTTTACACTGATTACATGTAAAAAAACTTTTAGTCATTCTGGATTAACAAATCAATAAAGCTATTTTCACCCGTTTCTTGTAACCCTTACAAACGTGTCTGTTGGAACATTTAAAACTAATATTTGTGCTTCACGTCTTTCAATGGTACAATGTGACTACAAATTGTCATTCCAAGTCGCTGACCATGCTTTCCCCTCCCTGAGAACTCCCTGACTTCTCAGCTTCTGTGACAGTGCACTACAGTGACTCTACCCTTATCCTCAGCTGCCTCCTTGTCATCTTCCACCGGGCTCTTTGTGAGTTCCTAAAGCGTCCACCCAGTTCGCTACTTCAAAATCTGCTAAAGTGACCCAGGTTTAAGCTTCACAAATCTGACCTCAGGCCATCTTCACCCGCTGACACTTCAAACCACTTTCTAACTTCTTACTTTTCTCTCATTCTCCATACTTGAACTCAATCTTACACTTTAGCTGAGTGGCTCTCCTGTCCTGCTCACATTTCTTCTGCACTTCTGATACTTTAGCTCTCATCTCCCCTAATTATGTGAAAGTTACCTCAATTCTCCTGTGCACTCCAGCCTCACTACCAGACCAATGTGCCTGAAGCAAACCTCTGTCCATGGCAGTGCCCCATTTGACAGGGAAGAAAAAGAAAACACTAAAGGGGCCTACAAGCGTCTAGCACACACA
>NW_024429843.1:0-5871 GCF_017639785.1 Mesocricetus auratus
AGTGAGGGAGCATCATTATATACAGGACTACAGCACAGTGGAAAAACCCCAAGTAGAAGAGATCATGTTTCTCTCAATGCTAGAAGTTGATATCAGTGGGAAAAAGCTGGGGCATTAAGCCAGGACTAGAAAACAGGATGCACTTGGACTGGAAAACAGGATGCACCTTTTTGCTAACCAGGGACTCAAAGAGACATCGTTGGGACTGGAACCCAATATACTGCCTGTCTCAGGTTGTTATGACATTAATGCCAGCTTTTCCTCTCAATGGAGTAATCACCCGGGCTGTATGACCCTCCAGTCTTAGGTTGGCGGGCATCCTCTTAGACTCTCCTCTCACTAGTGCCTAATTTTTCTTCAGGTTGAAACATATTTGAGCTGAAAGATTCTCTTTGGTCCTCAAGTTTCAAATCGAGCTTGGGCTTGCCTAGCACCAAGGTGCCTTAGCCAAATGAAGAATAGGATAATAAGTCCTATGGGTACAAGGCCAGGAGATGGTGACATGACCCATTCTTTGATTAAGTGGTATGCCATCTGGGATCCTCTAAGGACAAACTCTCCAAAGGATGCTGGATCCCAGGTCTCATATATACTAATAATTTGATTGGCCAATTGATGCATATAAATTTTGGTAGGGGTAATAAAAAAGAGTGCCAAGGTAAGCATTTATCTTTAAGGATATTTGTTGATCAAGATTTAAAATGCATACCGGGAATAAGATATAGAAGGATCTCTGTGTGCTGAGAGCCGCTTTTCCATCCCCTGATGGCTTATAAACTGTGCTGGCTGTAGATACAGAATGTTAGATGGCAGTCCCAGATATAATGGCTGCTATAGCATCAAGAGCAATAAATACAATCATCCCAGAATTGATGCCAAAATCTCTCTTTTGCCACATTAGAACAAGTTTCATTTCTCTGGACTAATACAGAGGCATAAGTGTGATTCCAGTATCACGAACACCCAAGGCTGAAATTTCACGACTCCAACAGCTTTTTTAATGGCCATGTCCAGTTCAAAAAGTGACAAGGGGATTATGCCACTCATCATGGTCCATACCAGTGTTCAGTTTTTTTAAATGGGTCCTTTTTCCCCAAAGGGAAATTAGTCAAAATGAATTCTGTGTTTCAATGTGTGTGAAGTTCTTTGTCAGTTCCAGGATTAAGACTCATGGGTCTGGAAAGTTGATGTAGCAGGTCTGTTGAGAAATTGGAAGTCTCCAATTAACTCTTTCCTTTCTTTCTTGGGCTGTATATTGAATGACATCAATGGTCAGGAACACTGGTTCAGGGGATCTCACTCAACCTGGCTTGGGCAGGCTCCCATGAACTCACTTCCAGATTTTCTCTGTTACATGTATCTTACAAAATACTTTGGGAGCCACCGAATTTTATTATTTTCCTGTAAGAAAACACAAACATGCCCTCGATAACAATTGGTTTTCTCCACTCTATAGTGCATGGATATCACTCTTTGACCTAAGCAAAAGCTACTCGAGTTCAATCTTGCCATAATCTGTTAGTAGCAGATTGCTCACTGGTATCCACAATTTAAAAAATAAAATGAAGTGTGCATGATTTACTGACTAATGTGGGTATTGTGGACATTAATCCCCTCTTGTCTTATCCTTTGTCACATGTATGGGGGATTTTCTTTTGTGTAGTGTCCTTCAGGACATCTGAATATCTATCAAAACTCATGTGCACATATTTTAACTTGTCAAATTGTGCAACATGAGAAACAGCCATTTTCCATAAGTGATGAGGAAGTAGACCACAAGGTTTTATTTTTAAAGTACTTTCCGATACATATTGTGGGTACACTTCATTGTTTGACAGTTTTAATGAGCAGTGGCTCTAGTTTAAAAAATTGCCCTCCCAGACTTCTGCCATTTCAATGATGAAAGTTATAAATGGAAGATTTCTCTCTACCTGACTTAAGGTACCAATTTAGTTTGAACTGTTATTTAACATCTGTTGATGCTTGACTACACTATAACAGTAGAAAAACTTATCTAACCTCCTTAATTAATTGTCTAGGTAAATTGGGATCGTTATCTAAATTACCATTAGATGTCCATAAAAGTGGATGTAACCATTGACTATTTCCCAGCAACTTCTGAAATCACTCAAAGATTGCAAACTATACAATGTCCCAAACAACTTTTGAAAATTAGTTTAAGTTTGTGAGTACTCTTTTTCTAATACAATCTGTAATCCAAATTGTAAAGCCCTCACTAGCTGATAAGGCCTCATTTGTATCTTAGCTGACATGGCCTAATTTTTATCTACCTTGACTTCTTTATAGGTGGGGTCTAACAGAGTACAGGCTTCTTTTCAAAACATTTTTTTCTCTAGAATTGTTTCTCCAACCATAAAAATTTATAAGAGTTCCTTTATACTCTTCTATGGTAAACTGTGTGCAATCATCCATACAGATTTCTTTGGTTCTTAGGCCATGTTGTATGCTTCTAATACTTTTCCACTGACTGGCTCGAGGATTTAATCACAAACCATCCCTATTAAGACATTGACTGCCTGAAAATTCTTTTTTGCTATATCCATGCATTTTAGATAACTTCTTAACTATGCAAAGCAATTTAAGTATCCTTTCATTCATATCCAAGGTAATTCCAGTAGTTCACATGCACACATTCACAATCACATTTCACATATACCGGTGTGGCCACACCCCACATACAGAACATACACACATCATTTAGTTATCATTTTTCCTATGTCATGATTAATTTTTAAAATGAAACTTCCTTAATTGAAATCTCTTGTGATAGAATAGCTCAGGACAATCCTTTAATTAAAACACAATGTAAAAACATTCTTCATGGCTATCACCATCTTTCCATTTCCAGCCCTCAATTCTGTTGTAGATAGGCAATTTTAGAGCAGTTTCAATGGGTAACATTAACATCATGTCCTCTGACAAAGATTGCAACCAATATTTCAGGATTCCTACTGGAGTTGGCAATTCTGGTTTTCAAGTACCAATGGCTATCACAGTAGTATGGACATCTCTCAAATCATGTTACAGGCAACATCTTAGGAATTTTTTCTTTATAACTAAAATATGTGTGTTCCAAGTGGAGGTGGAAGGTTAAAAATGTCCAGTCACCAATTTATCTTGCATCAAATGATGTGTAGCCTTCAATTTTATTTTAGATAGGGGCCATTGGTCTAACCAGACAGGTTGCTCTGTCCTCCATGTGATTGGAATAGGTTGCATGTGTGGAAGCATAGAAAAAATGGGCCCAGATAAAAATGACCCTGTCCTTTCCAATCTTCCGACTTATGGATAACAGAATATCTTAAAGCAACTGGGTGAGTGAAAAATAACTGCTTCAGCGGTAAAAATGTCTGTTTTCCCCTCATCTCTCCATTTGAGAAGTTCTGAGCTACACTCGGGAGCTACAGCCATAGCCACTCCTTGTAATGTGGCACAGCACAATGCTAGTCAATCACTATTAGTACATATTAAGGCTACATATGGGCAGTAATATGTTCCTCCTAGACATATTTAAATATTTTTTTCAATGTCAGTGATTTGATCCTTCATCTAAGCACTATCATTCCATAGGACATCTTTCACTAGTCTCCAAAGGAGAAAGGCTTGCAGATCTTTTTTAACTTGTTGCCAATCATGAATGTTAAGCATTCCTGAGTGTAAAAACCATGGACTTGTTTTTCCAAAGTTAAAATAGAATCTTATCTGTCTTCTGCTTTATGCTGATACCTTGTCTATTTAACAATTCTACTAAATGTTCTATCAATACAGCCTTAGAAGGTGAGGTGCCGCCGGGCAGTGGTAGTGCATGCCTTTAATCCCAGCACTCGGGAGGCAGAGGCAGACTGATCTATGTGAGTTCGAGGCCGGGCTGGACCGCTAGTCTCCAAAACAATACAGAGAAACCCTGTCTCATAAAACCAAAAAAAGGTGAGGTGCCCATTTTCCAAATACACCCTCAGAAATACTTAACTGCTGGCCAGCCTCTGACGATGATCTCTCAGAGTACCCTATCTTCTATGACCTTGGTGTAAGATAAAAAGCCTAGAGATTTAATCCAATCCATCCTCCTAAACTCTAAGGACAATGTCTCACTTTCCTGACCTTGGTGTTATGCAAAAGCATGGAGATTATTCAATTTTACTAACTGTTAGAAGTTTAGGTACATGTCTTCAGTTCCTGTCTTTCTCAAGTCTACAGTTTTTGAGTCTTCTTTCTTTTCCCAATCTCCTTTCTTTCCCAAACTTAAACTTCCAAGTCTCTCCAAATCTTGGTGGAACCTCCATTCCATGAGAATGTTTAATATACCAGGTGAAACCTGCATATTAAAATGAAAGAGAAGACGTTCAACTGTTCATGGTAAAAAGCTTCTTCTTCCTTTTAGAGAGGGAGCAGAATAATATACAAGGTTACAGCACAGTTGGAAATAACCCAGGTATATAAGAACTTATTTCTCTTAGTGCTAGGTGTTGGTGTAAGTGGGGCAACGCCAGGGAAGTAAGCCATGATGCAGAAACAGAATGCACCTGTTGGCTGACCCACGACTCACAGAGACCACATGGGGCCTGGCACCCCAAAATAATCTGCTTCTGGGAAGCATTTAGAGATTTTGAATTGTGTATATGGATACACTAAAACTTTAGAAACACAGAAGCTCAGGTCTTAGATGATATAAACAAAGGAAGAAATTATTGAGTCAAGATGGTCACCATTGGAAAAACATAATACTTATTTTCAGGAGATTATTCAGGGATGGAGATAAGTCAATATTGCAACTCCTTTGTTTCTCTGGTCACTTGCTCTATCTGCGTGTTCTGACTCTTCATCTGCTGTCTCAATTACTTTTGGTTGAGGATGGTTGGGGTTGGTGTTAACTCTCTAGCAGCCTCTGTAGGATGATGAAAAAGAGTTAAGTTGCGTTGTGACAAAATATAGAGGATATACAGATTATTATGAGACCTAAAAATGTTCCAGAACACTTCTTTCTTGTGACTCAGTGAAACATCTGTGGATTCTGACCCAGACTTATGATGCCCATACAGAGGATCACAGCTCTCACACCTCTGAAATTAGTTGCATTTCTCAGCCACCTGTTTTCCCATTGCCCCTCAGCACTTATCTCACATAAAGAAAGAATGAATGAATGAAAGGAAGGAAGAAAGAGATAAACAAACAAACAAAGAAGCTCCTCAGACTTATTTACAAATGCAGACTCTCGATTTATCTTAATTCAGAATTCAAAAGTCTGTGGGTTTAGAAGCTAGGAAGCGATTACCATAGTCCACAGTCTGGCAGGTCTTTCTTCAGAATAAAAAGCATCCAGACAAGTCATCACTCCAAGCACTTGACAATAGATGTCTTGAGAATCCATACAGGTGTAGAATATGATTACCAGACCCACAAAGTCACATCACTGACAACATAGGTCACAGAGAGATTGTTCACAGTACTTAGTTATCCACTGGCGGGGAAGTACATTGAGGTGGTTTTCTTCTCCTTCTACTATACCTATTATTCTTAGGTTTGATCTTTTCATGGTGTCCCATATTTCCTGGATGTTTTGTGTTAAGGATTTGTTGGACTTATAATTTTCTTTTGTTGATGAATCCATTTCACCTAGTGTATCTTCAACACCTGAGATTCTCTCTTCCATCTCTTGCATTCTGTTGGTAATGCTTGTATCGGTAGTACCTGACCATTTGCCCAACTTTCCTATTTCCTGCCTTTCTCCAGATTGCGTTTTTTTATTGTCTCTATTTCACTGTTTGTATTGTTTCTTGCAATTTTCTGTTTATCTTTTCCTCCATTTGTTGCCTCATGAATTTTTTGGTTTGTTCTTTCTTCCATTTCTTG
>NW_024429844.1:0-2119 GCF_017639785.1 Mesocricetus auratus
CGTTTGTAAAATGGCGGCAGCTAGTCCTGCATTGGTTAGGGGTCCCCCCAGCTCCCTGCACACTCTGAGCCAATCTTGTAAACCTTTGCTTTTGCGAGGGGCGATAGCCGCTCGACATTCCTGGGTTGCTTGTTCATAGACAAGTTGCTCAATCAGGGGCATAGCTTGTTCTGAATCACCAAAGATGCGACTGGCGGCCTCTGTCATTCTGGCCACAAAGTCTGAAAATGGCTCTTGGGGTCCTTGGACAATCTTTGTAAGGTGTCCACTGGACTCTCCCTTTTGTGAGGGCCTTCCATGCTTTAATAGCGGCGGCCGACACCTGACCATAGACACCCCAGATGTAGTTGGTTTGATTAAGGGCATGTTGACCCTGACCTGTCAGCATTTCAAATGTCCACTGCCTCTGATTCTCATCTTCAGCCGTGGCATTAACTCTAGCTTGTGCCTGGGCTGCATCATACCAGAGAGCCTTCCATTCCATGTATTGTCCCATGTTGGGAAGCACTGCTTTCACTGTCGTCTGCCAGTCAGTGGGAGTCATGGCAAAATTAGCAAGCCTTTCCACCTGTAATGTGGTAAAGTTAGCATTGACCCCATAATTACGAACGGATTCGGCCAATTCTTTGATTTGATTGTAATCTACAGGGGTATGTACTCTTCCGCCTTCCGCATTCTCGAATACTGGAAAAGCTACTTGTATTTTTCTCCGTTCCTCTAAAGGTAAAAAGGAGTCAGTACCAGTATTCAGCCGAAGCTCATACTGCGGAGGCGCTGAGGGGCGTGAGCCCGCCGGATTTATAGGCGGTGGCCTCACATTCATTTTTGTTTTCAGTGGCCGGTGTCTATCAGGGTGATATCTTTCTTCCTCATACCGTGCCACCTCCTCCTCTAGACCACCTTCTTCGCTAGAATACAGAGTGTCAGAATCAGAATTATCTAGCTCCAAGGCTTCTAGCTCTACTGTAGGGTATAGACTAGATTCTGGCTTTTTCTTTTTCTTAGATTTGTTAGGGGGTGAATGATCACTCCCTTCTTTCTCTCCCCTTTCTTAACTTCTTGGGGAGGGCCTTTTTTCTTAGACATGTCTTTCCTTTTGCGAGCTCCCATTCTCTCACTCCGTTCAGTTTCTGACATGCTATCCTGAACTTCCTCTAAGGTTCCCTGACTTTCTATTATAGCAGGGTGACAGGCCTCATCCTCCAAGCAGTTTTTAACTAGCTTCCAAATGGCTTTGGTACCTAAGTGGAGATCTCCTTCTGCATGCTTCCTGTCTAGTTCTTACCTAGCTTGTTCCATGAGGCCACAGTGAGGGACCCGGAACAAGCATACCATGGTGCCACTCTATCTACCTCCTTCACAAAATTTTGAAGTGTTCGTGGTGCAATTTTAAGATCTCTTTGTTTTAGCACAGTCTGTAGGGCAGTAACCACTGACTGTGACAACCCCATCGCGCTAGCGGCTTATCTAAAAACGGCGCTCAACTCCGTTACCAGACTGACAGCACCAGACTGACAGCACCAGACTGACAGCACCAGACTGACAGCACCAGACTGACAGCACCAGACTGACAGCACCGTTCTGTCAGCACCAGCCACGATGAAGGAGAAGGACAAACAGGACTAGCACCAAAGCCTCCACTGACCCGTCCCACGGTGATGACAAACTAAGGCCAAAGTCGAGAAAGGGGGTGTTCAGGATAAAGCATACCTCTCTGAACTTACGTCCCTGCAGTTCTGAATCCGCCCCGTCTTCCGAGGGGTCTCCCGCGGCGCCGGCGATGTTGAAGAGTTCCCGGGTTTCGGCACCAGATGTCCCGCGCTACCGTCTCGCCAGCAAGAACGACGCAGAACACTCGGATCCTTCTGCAGTAAAGCTTTAATGCATCTTGAGAGATAGATGATCAGCTTCTTAGAGGGAGACCCCAAGCTAAGAAACCCAGCCCCTTATATAAGCCTAGGAGCTCCGAGTGAGACGTGTAGAGCCGGGATTGGTGGTTTGCACATCACCCCAGATGACGCCACGGGAGAGGCACAGCTTAAACGGTTAACTCCAACTGACAGCAGATGTCAGCGCCATCTTCTAACGGCAATAGCGATAGCGAGGGCGGCTCCTCACA
>NW_024429845.1:0-8109 GCF_017639785.1 Mesocricetus auratus
TGTGAGGAGCCGCCCTCGCTATCGCTATTGCCGTTAGAAGATGGCGCTGACATCCACTGTCAGTTGGAGTTAACTGTCGCTGTCAGTTGGAGTTAACTGTCGCTGTCAGTTGGAGTTAACTGTCGCTGTCAGTTGGAGTTAACTGTCGCTGTCAGTTGGAGTTAACTGTCGCTGTCAGTTGGAGTTAACTGTCGCTGTCAGTTGGAGTTAACCGTTTAAACTGTGCCTCTCCCGTGACGTCATCTGGGGTGATGTGCAAACCACCAATCCCGGCTCTACACATCTCACTCGGAGCTCCTAGGCTTATATAAGGGGCTGGGTTTCTTAGCTTGGGGTCTCCCTCTAAGAAGCTGATCATCTATCTCTCAAGATGCATTAAAGCTTTACTGCAGAAGGATCCGAGTGTTCTGCGTCGTTCTTGCTGGCGAGACGGTAGCGCGGGACATCTGGTGCCGAAACCCGGGAACTCTTCAACATCGCCGGCGCCGCGAGGAGACCCCTCGGAAGACGGGGCGGATTCAGAACTGCAGGGACGTAGGTTCAGAGAGGTATGCTTTATCCTGAACAACCCTTTTCTCGACTTTGGCCTTAGTTTGTCATCACCGTGGGACGGGTCAGTGGAGGCTTTGGTGCTAGTCCTGTTTGTCCTTCTCCTTCATCGTGGCTGGTGCTGACAGAACGGCGCTGTCCGTCTGGCGCTGTCCGTCTGGCGCTGTCCATCTGGCGCTGTCCATCTGGCGCTGTCCATCTGGCGCTGTCAGTCTGGTGCTGTCAGTCTGGTGCTGTCAGTCTGGTGCTGTCAGTCTGGTAACGGAGTTGAGCGCGTTTTTAGATAAGCTGTCAGCGCGATGGGGTCGTCACAGTCAGTGGTTACAGCCTTACAGACTGTGCTAAAACAAAGAGATCTTAAAATTGCACCACGAACACTTCAAAATTTTGTGAAGGAGGTAGATAGAGTGGCACCATGGTATGCTTGTTCCGGGTCCCTCACTGTGGCCTCATGGAACAAGCTAGGTAAAGAACTAGACAGGAAGCATGCAGAAGGAGATCTCTGCTTAGGTACCAAAGCCATTTGGAAGCTAGTTAAAAACTGCTTGGAGGATGAGGCCTGTCACCCTGCTATAATAGAAAGTCAGGGAACCTTAGAGGAAGTTCAGGATAGCATGTCAGAAACTGAACGGAGTGAGAGAATGGGAGCTCGCAAAAGAAAAGACATGTCTAAGAAAAAAGGCCCTCCCCAGGAAGTTAAGAAAGGGGAGAGAAAGAAGGGAGTTATCATTCACCCCTTAACAAATCTAAGAAAAAGAAAAAGCCAGAATCTAGTCTATACCCTGCAGTAGAGCTAGAAGCCTTGGAGCTAGATAATTCTGATTCTGACACTCTGGATTCTAGCGAAGAAGGTGGTCTAGAGGAGGAGGTGGCACGGTATGAGGAAAAAAGATATCACCCTGATAGACACCGGCCACTGAAAACAAAAATGAATGTGAGGCCACCGCCTATAAATCCGGCGGGCTCACGCCCCTCAGCGCCTCCGCCATATGAGCTTCGGCTGAATACTGGTACTGACTCCTTTTTACCTTTAGAGGAACGGAGAAAAATACAAATGGCT
The DNA here is from genome assembly GCF_017639785.1 of Mesocricetus auratus. Taxonomy (NCBI): domain Eukaryota; kingdom Metazoa; phylum Chordata; class Mammalia; order Rodentia; family Cricetidae; genus Mesocricetus; species Mesocricetus auratus. The sequence goes on from NW_024429845.1 coordinate 1,610, forward strand.
TTTCCAGTATTCGAGAATGTGGAAGGCGGAAGAGTACATACCCCCGTAGATTACAATCAAATTAAAGAATTGGCCGAATCCGTTCGTAATTATGGGGTCAATGCTAACTTTACCACATTACAGGTGGAAAGGCTTGCTAATTTTGCCATGACTCCCACTGACTGGCAAACGACAGTGAAAGCAGTGCTTCCCAACATGGGACAATACATGGAATGGAAGGCTCTCTGGTATGATGCAGCCCAGGCACAAGCTAGAGTTAATGCCACGGCTGAAGATGAGAATCAGAGGCAGTGGACATTTGAAATGCTGACAGGTCAGGGTCAACATGCCCTTAATCAAACCAACTACATCTGGGGCGTCTATGGTCAGGTGTCGGCCGCCGCTATTAAAGCATGGAAGGCCCTCACAAAAGGGGAGAGTCCAGTGGACACCTTACAAAGATTGTCCAAGGACCCCAAGAGCCATTTTCAGACTTTGTGGCCAGAATGACAGAGGCCGCCAGTCGCATCTTTGGTGATTCAGAACAAGCTATGCCCCTGATTGAGCAACTTGTCTATGAACAAGCAACCCAGGAATGTCGAGCGGCTATCGCCCCTCGCAAAAGCAAAGGTTTACAAGATTGGCTCAGAGTGTGCAGGGAGCTGGGGGGACCCTAACCAATGCAGGACTAGCTGCCGCCATTTTACAAACGCACAGGTATAGAGATTTATCTAATCGAAAAGCTTGTTTTAATTGTGGGAGAATGGGGCACCTTAAGAAAGATTGTCAAGCCCCTGAAAGAACAAGAGAATCGAAGCTTTGCTATCGTTGTGGTAAAGGTTATCATAGGGCTAGCGAATGCAGGTCAGTCCGGGATGTAAAAGGGAGGCTTCTGCCCCCTATTGAAGAATCCAAGGTACCCCAATCAAAAAACGGGTCACGGGGCCCATGGTCCCAGGGCCCTCAGAAATATGGGAACCAATTTCAGAAAAGCAATCAAGAGGAAGTAGAGGTTTCCGAGGAACCTCCGGAATGGACTTGCGTGCCGCCTCCGACTTCTTACTCATGCCCCAAATGAATGTTCAACCGGTCCCAGTCCATTCCCCTGGACCTTTGCCCCCTGCCACCATTGGGCTTATTCTGGGCCGTGGCTCCTTAACTTTACAGGGACTCATTATATATCCTGGGATTGTTGACCCATATCATAAAGAGGAGATTCAAGTTCTCTGTTCTAGCCCTCGGGGTGTATTTTCTATAAAGCAGGGAGATAGAATTGCACAACTGGTGTTGCTGCCCTCCCTCGGGGATGGAGAAACCTACACTTTACAAAAAAGGGCTATGGGATCTTCTGGAAGTGATTCAGCCTATCTGGCTATACCCCTAAATGAGAGACCTACAATAAAATTGTTAATTAATGGAAAAGAATTTGAAGGGATAATGGATTCGGGAGCAGACAAAAGCATTATTTCACTCCATTGGTGGCCGAAGTCTTGGCCCACTGTTGTTTCATCTCATTCTCTACAAGGTCTTGGATACCAGTCCTCTCCTGCCATCAGTGCCTCAGCCTTAACCTGGCGGGATGCTGAAGGCAAACAGGGATGTTTTACCCCCTATGTGTTGCCACTCCCTGTAAATTTATGGGGACGAGATGTGTTACAAGCCATGGGCATGACCCTAACTAATGAATACTCCCCCAGGCATCAGCCATTATGGCAAAGATGGGGTATACAAATGGTAGAGGCTTGGGTAGGCAAGAACAAGGCAGAATAAAACCCATTACACAACACGGAAATCGGGGTAGAAAAGGACTGGGTTTTATTTAGGGGCCGTTGAGGCTTCACGACCCATACCATGGAAAACAGAGGAGCCGTTATGGGTCTCTCAATGGCCTCTATCCTCTGAAAAATTAGAGGCTGTCACAAGATTAGTGCAAGAACAGGAACGGCTGGGGCATCTAGAGCCTTCTACCTCCCCATGGAATACACCAATTTTTGTTATTAAGAAGAAATCTGGGAAGTGGAGATTACTCCACGACCTGCGAGCCATTAACAATCAGATGCATCTTTTTGGCCCTGTTCAAAGAGGCCTTCCTTTGCTTTCTGCACTTCCTCAAGATTGGAAGCTTATTATTATAGATATTAAGGATTGTTTCTTCTCTATTCCACTTTACCCACGGGATAGACCAAGGTTTGCCTTCACTATCCCTTCTCTTAATCATATGGAACCAGACAAGAGATTTCAGTGGAAGGTACTGCCGCAAGGCATGGCCAATAGCCCAACAATATGTCAGCTATATGTGCAGGAGGCTTTGGAGCCAATTAGGAAGCAATTTACATCTTTAATCGTTATCCATTATATGGACGATATTCTTATTTGTCACAAAGAGTTAGATGTTTTACAAAAGGCTTTTCCCATGCTGGTGGCTGAATTAAAACAGTGGGGATTAGAGATTGCCTCAGAAAAGGTTCAAATTGCAGATACAGGCCTCTTTTTGGGCTCAAAGATTACTCCCAAAAATATAGTTCCTCAGAAAATAGAAATTCGCAAAGACCACTTACAAACATTAAATGATTTTCAGAAACTTCTGGGAGATATAAATTGGTTGAGGCCCTTTTTAAAAATTCCATCTGCTGATCTAAAACCCCTCTTCGATCTCCTGGAGGGTGAGCCTCATATCTCCTCACCCAGAAAATTTACCCCTGCCGCCCACCGAGCCTTACAGATGGTGGAAGAGGCCTTACAGGAAGCACAATTACAACGAATTGAGGAGTCACTACCTTTTAATCTGTGTGTTTTTAAGACAGCTCAATTGCCAACTGCAGTCCTGTGGCAACATGGACCATTACTTTGGATTCATCCAAATGCTTCCCCTGCTAAGATTATTGACTGGTACCCTGATGCTGTTGCACAGCTCGCGCTTCGCGGAATAAAAGCAGCTGTTACACATTTTGGCAGGGATCCTGATTCCTTGATTGTGCCTTATACTGCTGCACAAGTTCAGACCTTGGCAGCCACATCTAGTGATTGGGCAGTTTTAGTTACTTCCTTTTCAGGACAAATTGATAATCATTTTCCAAAGCATCCAATTTTACAGTTTGCCCTAAACCAGGCTATAGTGTTTCCACAAGTGACAGCTAAAGACCCACTCCCAGATGGGACTGTGGTGTACACTGATGGATCAAAAACTGGTATGGGAGCTTATGTGGTCAAGGATAGGGTTATATCTAAACAATATAATGAAACTTCACCTCAAGTTGTAGAATGTCTGATAGTACTGGAGGTTCTTGAGGCTTTTCCAGGACCCCTCAATATTGTATCAGATTCCTCTTATGTGGTTAATGCAGTTAATCTCCTTGAGATAGCTGGAATAATAAGATCCTCCAGCAGAGTTGCTAACATCTTTCAGAAGATACAAGCTGCCTTGTTAAATAGGAGATTTCCTGTTTTCATTACCCATGTCCGAGCACATTCTGGACTCCCAGGTCCCATGTCCTTAGGGAATGACTTAGCGGACAAGGCTACAAAGCTGGTGGCCGCTGCCTTGTCTACCCATGCACAAGCAGCAAAAGAATTCCATAAGCGCTTTCATGTGACGGCTGAGACCTTGCGCCGTCGTTTTGCTCTATCCAGGAAAGAGGCTAGGGAAATTGTTACTCAATGCCAGAATTGCTGCGAATTCTTACCTACTCCCCACATGGGAATAAACCCACGTGGCATTAGACCATTGCAGATGTGGCAGATGGATGTTACTCATATTCCCTCTTTTGGAAGGCTTCAATATGTTCATGTTTCTGTTGACACCTGTTCTGGCGTAATGTTTGCCACACCCCTAACAGGGGAAAAGGCCTCATATGTGATTCAACATTGCCTTGAGGCCTGGAGTGCTTAGGGAAAACCCAGAATTTTAAAAACAGACAATGGACCAGCATATACCTCTCAAAAATTCCGACAGTTTTGTCGGCAAATGGATGTTACCCATCTAACTGGCCTACCTTATAACCCTCAAGGACAGGGCATTGTGGAACGTGCCCATCGTACACTCAAATCATATCTGATTAAACAAAAGGGGAGTATTGAGGATGTTCTACCCTCGGTACCAAGAGTTGCTGTATCCATGGCACTTTTTACCCTTAATTTCTTGAACTGTGATGCCCAAGGCCACACTGCGGCTGATCGCCACAGTTTAGAGCCTGATAGGCCAAAAGAAATGGTAAAATGGAAAGATGTCTTGACTGATCTCTGGAAAGGCCCGGATCCTATTCTTATAAGATCCAGGGGAGCTGTGTGTGTTTTTCCACAGGAGGAAGAAAACCCCCTGTGGATCCCTGAAAGACTCACTCGAAGAGCTCCTTCACAACTCCAGAATAAGAAGGATGGAGGCCAAGTGGGTGATGAAGACTCTCCTACTCGGGATGATGGTTCCTAGTATGATGGGAGAGTTACGGTGGGCCATCATGTCTACCTTCCCCCTACCGATGCCAGTGATGCAGAATGCCCAGGTGTTCCCTAGATTTTTCACAAATAATAGAGAGTTGGGGCTTGCCTTTTTGCCTTTAGATCCTCAGATACAGAGTTTTCAGGATGAGAGAACCTTGTCATTAGTAGGAAGCTTGTGCTTTACTGTGATTTCTTCATTAAAGGATAATTTTATTCATATGGATCCAGAAAGATCTAATGCTAATCCTTTTGAATTAATGGAAGCTGTACTGATCTTTCTCCTATGATAGTGAGAAGGGACAGATTACTTTTGATTGGAAAGGGGCATTAGGCAACAGTCTGAGTGAGGGACAGAGCTCTGGATCATCTGATTGGTCCTCCTCCAATGTTAAGTATACCCCTTTTAAGAGAACTAATTATTCAGCTGCCCTTTATTTGGGTTGTGAGTAATGATACCTTAGGTAAGAATCAGAAAGAAATAAATTGTTCTGCTTAGAATTGTTTTTATGCATTATGCTGGGATGCTATTAAGCACCCTTTTGCTTTGGTAATGCGCATGCCTCGATTTATTCCAGCTCCTGTTGAGGCGCCAAGTAATTTGAGTTTGTTTAGGGAAAAGCGAGATTTTTGGGATCTCTGCTATTATTGTGGGCCTGATAGCCACCGCCGCGGTTACTGCTTCGGTTACCGCCTCGGCCCTTGCACTTTCTGCCACTGTGCAGACAACTCAAACCATTAATGAACTATAGGCCACTGTGACCATGGTCCTAGATAAACAGGCCACTGCCAATTCTCAGATACAAGGAGGCCTGATGTTGGTAAACCAACAGATTAATTTGGTTCAGGAACAATTGGATATATTGTGGCAGATGGCCAAATTGGGATGTGAACAAAGTTGCCTGGCCTTTGTGTCACTTAGTACAATATGAGAATTTTACAAGAGCAGCTAACCTGTCAAAAGCTCTGTCTCAACATTTATTACAGAATTGGACTTTTGAGTTTGAGCAGACACTCCGTGAGTTGAGAATGGCGATCCTGCAAGTGAATTCGACGCATCTGGATCTTTCTCTGATGGAAGACCTCTCCCCCTGGATTTCATCTGCATTTTCTTATTTTAAGGAATGGGTGGGGGTAGGATCATTTAGCCTAGTTCTCTGCTGTGGAATAGTGTTGATGCTTTGGATGGTGTGTACGCTCAGAGCCCAAACAAAAGGAGAAAGTGGTGGTGGCACAAGCACTTGCTGCCTTAGAACACGGAGCATCCCTGACATTTGGTTAACCATGTTAAAGCAATAGGTCGCTGGCCTCCCAGCTCTTGCACCCCACGAGGCTAGTCTCATTGCACGGGATAGAGTGGGTAGGCTTCAGCAGCCCAAGGAGTTGCAAGGCTAAGCACTGCACAGGAGAGGTCTGCGGTATAACGACTTTCTCCTGGGAGATAAGTCATCTTGCATGAAGGTTCTATGTCATGATCTCCTTCCCCCAGAAAAAGACATCGGACTGGTCAGGACTTCCTCTGGGGATAAGACCCTGGAGAGGAGCTTTGTACATGTTCGAATTTGCACATGGGGATTTGACCTCTATCTCCACTCCAAAGTTGTGGGTGTCCTATTGCTTCAAAAATAAATGAATAGGGAGATGTGAGGAGCCGCCCTCGCTATCGCTATTGCCGTTAGAAGATGGCGCTGACATCCACTGTCAGTTGGAGTTAACTGTCGCTGTCAGTTGGAGTTAACTGTCGCTGTCAGTTGGAGTTAACTGTCGCTGTCAGTTGGAGTTAACTGTCGCTGTCAGTTGGAGTTAACTGTCGCTGTCAGTTGGAGTTAACTGTCGCTGTCAGTTGGAGTTAACCGTTTAAACTGTGCCTCTCCCGTGACGTCATCTGGGGTGATGTGCAAACCACCAATCCCGGCTCTACACATCTCACTCGGAGCTCCTAGGCTTATATAAGGGGCTGGGTTTCTTAGCTTGGGGTCTCCCTCTAAGAAGCTGATCATCTATCTCTCAAGATGCATTAAAGCTTTACTGCAGAAGGATCCGAGTGTTCTGCGTCGTTCTTGCTGGCGAGACGGTAGCGCGGGACA
>NW_024429846.1:0-639 GCF_017639785.1 Mesocricetus auratus
ATCTGTAATATTAATCACAGTGTGTGGGTTTTTTCTAAATAATAATCATACAGTGTGTGTTTATCTCTAAATATTAATCATTGAGTGTGTGTTCATCTATAAATATTAATAAGTGTGTGTGTAGTTACCACTAATTATTAATAATAGAGTGTGTGTTTATCCCACTAAATAGTAATCATAGAGTGTTAATCTCTAAATATTAATAACAGAGTGTTTATATCTAAATATTAATCACATAGTGTGTGTATCTCTTAATATTAATCATAGAGTGTGTGTTTTACTCTAAATATTAATCACAGAGTGTGTGGTTATCTCTATTAATCATAGAGTTTTTACCTCTAAATATTAAATATAGAGTGTGTGTTGATCTCTAAGTATTAATGATAGGTCCTGTGTTTATCTCTAAATATTAATCAAAGGGTATATTTATCTCTAAATATTAATCCTAGAATGTGTGTTTTTCTCTAAGTGTTAATAGTAGAGTGTGTGTTTATCTGTAATTATTAATCATATAGAGTGTGTTTATCTCAAATTATTAATCATAGAGTGTGTGTTTATCCTTAAATATTAATCTCAAAGTCTGTGTATCTCTAAATATTAATCATAGAGTGTGTGTTTATCTCTAAATGTTAATCTATA
>NW_024429847.1:0-6684 GCF_017639785.1 Mesocricetus auratus
GAGGAGACCCAAGCTAAGAAACCCAGCCCCTTATATAAGCCTAGGAGCTCCGAGTGAGATGTGTAGAGCCGGGATTGGTGGTTTGCACATCACCCCAGATGACGTCACGGGAGAGGCACAGTTTAAACGGTTAACTCCAACTGACAGCGACAGTTAACTCCAACTGACAGCGACAGTTAACTCCAACTGACAGCGACAGTTAACTCCAACTGACAGCGACAGTTAACTCCAACTGACAGCGACAGTTAACTCCAACTGACAGCGACAGTTAACTCCAACTGACAGCGACAGTTAACTCCAACTGACAGCGACAGTTAACTCCAACTGACAGCGACAGTTAACTCCAACTGACAGTGACAGTTAACTCCAACTGACAGTGGATGTCAGCGCCATCTTCTAACGGCAATAGCGATAGCGAGGGCGGCTCCTCACATCTCCCCTATTCATTTATTTTTGAAGCAATAGGACACCCACAACTTTGGAGTGGAGATAGAGGTCAAATCCCCATGTGCAAATTCGGAACATGTACAAAGCTCCTCTCCAGGGTCTTATCCCCAGAGGAAGTCCTGACCAGTCCGATGTCTTTTTTCTGGGGGAAGGAGATCATGACATAGAACCTTCATGCAAGATGACTTATCTCCCAGGAGAAAGTCGTTATACCGCAGACCTCTCCTGTGCAGTGCTTAGCCTTGCAACTCCTTGGGCTGCTGAAGCCTACCCACTCTATCCCGTGCAATGAGACTAGCCTCGTGGGGTGCAAGAGCTGGGAGGCCAGCGACCTATTGCTTTAACATGGTTAACCAAATGTCAGGGGATGCTCCGTGTTCTAAGGCAGCAAGTGCTTGTGCCACCACCACTTTCTCCTTTTGTTTGGGCTCTGAGCGTACACACCATCCAAAGCATCAACACTATTCCACAGCAGAGAACTAGGCTAAATGATCCTACCCCCACCCATTCCTTAAAATAAGAAAATGCAGATGAAATCCAGGGGAGAGGTCTTCCATCAGAGAAAGATCCAGATGCGTCGAATTCACTTGCAGGATCGCCATTCTCAACTCACGGAGTGTCTGCTCAAACTCAAAAGTCCAATTCTGTAATAAATGTTGAGACAGAGCTTTTGACAGGTTAGCTGCTCTTGTAAAATTCTCATATTGTACTAAGTGACACAAAGGCCAGGCAACTTTGTTCACATCCCAATTTGGCCATCTGCCACAATATATCCAATTGTTCCTGAACCAAATTAATCTGTTGGTTTACCAACATCAGGCCTCCTTGTATCTGAGAATTGGCAGTGGCCTGTTTATCTAGGACCATGGTCACAGTGGCCTATAGTTCATTAATGGTTTGAGTTGTCTGCACAGTGGCAGAAAGTGCAAGGGCCGAGGCGGTAACCGAAGCAGTAACCGCGGCGGTGGCTATCAGGCCCACAATAATAGCAGAGATCCCAAAAATCTCGCTTTTCCCTAAACAAACTCAAATTACTTGGCGCCTCAACAGGAGCTGGAATAAATCGAGGCATGCGCATTACCAAAGCAAAAGGGTGCTTAATAGCATCCCAGCATAATGCATAAAAACAATTCTAAGCAGAACAATTTATTTCTTTCTGATTCTTACCTAAGGTATCATTACTCACAACCCAAATAAAGGGCAGCTGAATAATTAGTTCTCTTAAAAGGGGTATACTTAACATTGGAGGAGGACCAATCAGATGATCCAGAGCTCTGTCCCTCACTCAGACTGTTGCCTAATGCCCCTTTCCAATCAAAAGTAATCTGTCCCTTCTCACTATCATAGGAGAAAGATCAGTACAGCTTCCATTAATTCAAAAGGATTAGCATTAGATCTTTCTGGATCCATATGAATAAAATTATCCTTTAATGAAGAAATCACAGTAAAGCACAAGCTTCCTACTAATGACAAGGTTCTCTCATCCTGAAAACTCTGTATCTGAGGATCTAAAGGCAAAAAGGCAAGCCCCAACTCTCTATTATTTGTGAAAAATCTAGGGAACACCTGGGCATTCTGCATCACTGGCATCGGTAGGGGAAGGTAGACATGATGGCCCACCGTAACTCTCCCATCATACTAGGAACCATCATCCCGAGTAGGAGAGTCTTCATCACCCACTTGGCCTCCATCCTTCTTATTCTGGAGTTGTGAAGGAGCTCTTCGAGTGAGTCTTTCAGGGATCCACAGGGGGTTTTCTTCCTCCTGTGGAAAAACACACACAGCTCCCCTGGATCTTATAAGAATAGGATCCGGGCCTTTCCAGAGATCAGTCAAGACATCTTTCCATTTTACCATTTCTTTTGGCCTATCAGGCTCTAAACTGTGGCGATCAGCCGCAGTGTGGCCTTGGGCATCACAGTTCAAGAAATTAAGGGTAAAAAGTGCCATGGATACAGCAACTCTTGGTACCGAGGGTAGAACATCCTCAATACTCCCCTTTTGTTTAATCAGATATGATTTGAGTGTACGATGGGCACGTTCCACAATGCCCTGTCCTTGAGGGTTATAAGGTAGGCCAGTTAGATGGGTAACATCCATTTGCCGACAAAACTGTCGGAATTTTTGAGAGGTATATGCTGGTCCATTGTCTGTTTTTAAAATTCTGGGTTTTCCCCAAGCACTCCAGGCCTCAAGGCAATGTTGAATCACATATGAGGCCTTTTCCCCTGTTAGGGGTGTGGCAAACATTACGCCAGAACAGGTGTCAACAGAAACATGAACATATTGAAGCCTTCCAAAAGAGGGAATATGAGTAACATCCATCTGCCACATCTGCAATGGTCTAATGCCACGTGGGTTTATTCCCATGTGGGGAGTAGGTAAGAATTCGCAGCAATTCTGGCATTGAGTAACAATTTCCCTAGCCTCTTTCCTGGATAGAGCAAAACGACGGCGCAAGGTCTCAGCCGTCACATGAAAGCGCTTATGGAATTCTTTTGCTGCTTGTGCATGGGTAGACAAGGCAGCGGCCACCAGCTTTGTAGCCTTGTCCGCTAAGTCATTCCCTAAGGACATGGGACCTGGGAGTCCAGAATGTGCTCGGACATGGGTAATGAAAACAGGAAATCTCCTATTTAACAAGGCAGCTTGTATCTTCTGAAAGATGTTAGCAACTCTGCTGGAGGATCTTATTATTCCAGCTATCTCAAGGAGATTAACTGCATTAACCACATAAGAGGAATCTGATACAATATTGAGGGGTCCTGGAAAAGCCTCAAGAACCTCCAGTACTATCAGACATTCTACAACTTGAGGTGAAGTTTCATTATATTGTTTAGATATAACCCTATCCTTGACCACATAAGCTCCCATACCAGTTTTTGATCCATCAGTGTACACCACAGTCCCATCTGGGAGTGGGTCTTTAGCTGTCACTTGTGGAAACACTATAGCCTGGTTTAGGGCAAACTGTAAAATTGGATGCTTTGGAAAATGATTATCAATTTGTCCTGAAAAGGAAGTAACTAAAACTGCCCAATCACTAGATGTGGCTGCCAAGGTCTGAACTTGTGCAGCAGTATAAGGCACAATCAAGGAATCAGGATCCCTGCCAAAATGTGTAACAGCTGCTTTTATTCCGCGAAGCGCGAGCTGTGCAACAGCATCAGGGTACCAGTCAATAATCTTAGCAGGGGAAGCATTTGGATGAATCCAAAGTAATGGTCCATGTTGCCACAGGACTGCAGTTGGCAATTGAGCTGTCTTAAAAACACACAGATTAAAAGGTAGTGACTCCTCAATTCGTTGTAATTGTGCTTCCTGTAAGGCCTCTTCCACCATCTGTAAGGCTCGGTGGGCGGCAGGGGTAAATTTTCTGGGTGAGGAGATATGAGGCTCACCCTCCAGGAGATCGAAGAGGGGTTTTAGATCAGCAGATGGAATTTTTAAAAAGGGCCTCAACCAATTTATATCTCCCAGAAGTTTCTGAAAATCATTTAATGTTTGTAAGTGGTCTTTGCGAATTTCTATTTTCTGAGGAACTATATTTTTGGGAGTAATCTTTGAGCCCAAAAAGAGGCCTGTATCTGCAATTTGAACCTTTTCTGAGGCAATCTCTAATCCCCACTGTTTTAATTCAGCCACCAGCATGGGAAAAGCCTTTTGTAAAACATCTAACTCTTTGTGACAAATAAGAATATCGTCCATATAATGGATAACGATTAAAGATGTAAATTGCTTCCTAATTGGCTCCAAAGCCTCCTGCACATATAGCTGACATATTGTTGGGCTATTGGCCATGCCTTGCGGCAGTACCTTCCACTGAAATCTCTTGTCTGGTTCCATATGATTAAGAGAAGGGATAGTGAAGGCAAACCTTGGTCTATCCCGTGGGTAAAGTGGAATAGAGAAGAAACAATCCTTAATATCTATAATAATAAGCTTCCAATCTTGAGGAAGTGCAGAAAGCAAAGGAAGGCCTCTTTGAACAGGGCCAAAAAGATGCATCTGATTGTTAATGGCCCGCAGGTCGTGGAGTAATCTCCACTTCCCAGATTTCTTCTTAATAACAAAAATTGGTGTATTCCATGGGGAGGTAGAAGGCTCTAGATGCCCCAGCCGTTCCTGTTCTTGCACTAATCTTGTGACAGCCTCTAATTTTTCAGAGGATAGAGGCCATTGAGAGACCCATAACGGCTCCTCTGTTTTCCATGGTATGGGTCGTGAAGCCTCAACGGCCCCTAAATAAAACCCAGTCCTTTTCTACCCCGATTTCCGTGTTGTGTAATGGGTTTTATTCTGCCTTGTTCTTGCCTACCCAAGCCTCTACCATTTGTATACCCCATCTTTGCCATAATGGCTGATGCCTGGGGGAGTATTCATTAGTTAGGGTCATGCCCATGGCTTGTAACACATCTCGTCCCCATAAATTTACAGGGAGTGGCAACACATAGGGGGTAAAACATCCCTGTTTGCCTTCAGCATCCCGCCAGGTTAAGGCTGAGGCACTGATGGCAGGAGAGGACTGGTATCCAAGACCTTGTAGAGAATGAGATGAAACAACAGTGGGCCAAGACTTCGGCCACCAATGGAGTGAAATAATGCTTTTGTCTGCTCCCGAATCCATTATCCCTTCAAATTCTTTTCCATTAATTAACAATTTTATTGTAGGTCTCTCATTTAGGGGTATAGCCAGATAGGCTGAATCACTTCCAGAAGATCCCATAGCCCTTTTTTGTAAAGTGTAGGTTTCTCCATCCCCGAGGGAGGGCAGCAACACCAGTTGTGCAATTCTATCTCCCTGCTTTATAGAAAATACACCCCGAGGGCTAGAACAGAGAACTTGAATCTCCTCTTTATGATACGGGTCAACAATTCCAGGATATATAATGAGTCCCTGTAAAGTTAAGGAGCCACGGCCCAGAATAAGCCCAATGGTGGCAGGGGGCAAAGGTCCAGGGGAATGGACTGGGACCGGTTGAACATTCATTTGGGGCATGAGTAAGAAGTCGGAGGCGGCACGCAAGTCCATTCCGGAGGTTCCTCGGAAACCTCTACTTCCTCTTGATTGCTTTTCTGAAATTGGTTCCCATATTTCTGAGGGCCCTGGGACCATGGGCCCCGTGACCCGTTTTTTGATTGGGGTACCTTGGATTCTTCAATAGGGGGCAGAAGCCTCCCTTTTACATCCCGGACTGACCTGCATTCGCTAGCCCTATGATAACCTTTACCACAACGATAGCAAAGCTTCGATTCTCTTGTTCTTTCAGGGGCTTGACAATCTTTCTTAAGGTGCCCCATTCTCCCACAATTAAAACAAGCTTTTCAATTAGATAAATCTCTATACCTGTGCGTTTGTAAAATGGCGGCAGCTAGTCCTGCATTGGTTAGGGGTCCCCCAGCTCCCTGCACACTCTGAGCCAATCTTGTAAACCTTTGCTTTTGCGAGGGCGATAGCCGCTCGACATTCCTGGGTTGCTTGTTCATAGACAAGTTGCTCAATCAGGGGCATAGCTTGTTCTGAATCACCAAAGATGCGACTGGCGGCCTCTGTCATTCTGGCCACAAAGTCTGAAAATGGCTCTTGGGGTCCTTGGACAATCTTTGTAAGGTGTCCACTGGACTCTCCCCTTTTTGTGAGGGCCTTCCATGCTTTAATAGCGGCGGCCGACACCTGACCATAGACGCCCCAGATGTAGTTGGTTTGATTAAGGGCATGTTGACCCTGACCTGTCAGCATTTCAAATGTCCACTGCCTCTGATTCTCATCTTCAGCCGTGGCATTAACTCTAGCTTGTGCCTGGGCTGCATCATACCAGAGAGCCTTCCATTCCATGTATTGTCCCATGTTGGGAAGCACTGCTTTCACTGTCGTTTGCCAGTCAGTGGGAGTCATGGCAAAATTAGCAAGCCTTTCCACCTGTAATGTGGTAAAGTTAGCATTGACCCCATAATTACGAACGGATTCGGCCAATTCTTTAATTTGATTGTAATCTACGGGGGTATGTACTCTTCCGCCTTCCACATTCTCGAATACTGGAAAAGCCATTTGTATTTTTCTCCGTTCCTCTAAAGGTAAAAAGGAGTCAGTACCAGTATTCAGCCGAAGCTCATATGGCGGAGGCGCTGAGAGGCGTGAGCCCGCCGGATTTATAGGCGGTGGCCTCACATTCATTTTTGTTTTCAGTGGCCGGTGTCTATCAGGGTGATATCTTTTTCCTCATACCGTGCCACCTC
>NW_024429848.1:0-4550 GCF_017639785.1 Mesocricetus auratus
AGCTTTTCCTTTGCTAGCTGCTTTGGTATATCCCCGCCAGTCGCCTGGGCTCTGCCGCGCCAGCCTGGTTCTAGATCCGCATCAGTCCCAAATAAACACACAGGAGGCTATATTAATTATGAAGCTGTTGGCCTTGTTTGTCTCTTACTGGCTAGCTCTGACTTAAGTAATTACCCCATAATTGTTAATCTAAGTATGTCTCTTACCGGAGAATAGTTCCGGGGTCCTACCTCATGGCGTTACATCTCGACTCTCCTGTGTTTCTCCTACCCAGAATCCTCCTGGATCCCTAGCCCCACCTATCTAGATTCCTATTGGCCAGACAGTGCTTTATTAGCATAAGACTTCCCCAACATCTCCTCTTTTCTGTTTAAACAAAAAGAAAGGTCTTAACTTTAACACAGTCAAATTGTATATAACAGAACAGTTATCAAATAAGAACATAGTTACAATATTTTAGCAAGATTTAAAGAAAATATCATCCATCCCATTCTTGTCAGTCCAAAGTCCTATATGTAGCTTATCTTTTATCATAACTAAGGAAAACTATAATTATAACTATCTGTCTTCAACTCCATCAAAGACCACAGAAGGATAATATATAAACACTAGGATTGACAGAGACATCTTATTGCCTAGAGAGTCACCCGAAGTTCCTCTGTAACGTTGGGGAATCCATCTTCAGCCCATAGGCCACAATGTGTCCAGAAGATTTCTCAGCAAAGCAGGAAATTTCAAACTGTCCATCTGCATTGGCAGTCTGTAAGTCATTTTTCTTTGTCCTGCAGAAAGTCTCGTAGACTCTTCATGAAGCGGGAACCCTGTAAGACTGAGTTCAGTAGTCACTTTCCTGTGGGTCCTGCTTATCCTGTTTATACAACAACAGTCAAGAAGTACAGGCAAGAGCAGTTCTTGCCCAAATGGCTAACCTTGCCATGTTGAAAGCAAACTCCATAACAAGTTTCTTCAATGCCCATTTTCCTCTCAGACATAATTGGTGCTGCCAAGAGCAGACATTTCTCATTGTCAAGAAAAACCCTAAACCATTTTAAATGCCATTTTCTGAAGGTCTTTGAAATGTTTGAAGACTATCTGTCTCAAATACATCTCTATATATCTAGAAAACCTAACTTACCTAACTATAAATTCTGTTATAAGTAACTATCCATAGTCTGTATTCAATTATGCATTACATTTTAAAAGATCAGTATAAGCACAATACTTAATCAAGAGGAGAAATATACTTATCACAAAATTGACTTTGAATTTGTATCAATAAATGAAAAACAATACCCATACCCTAATTCCCTTTTTTACCATTAAAAAAGATTGGCTGTGATCATTAGCCAATTATAAACAATCCCATTTAAATGAAAACAAAGATTTATAAACAAGATGGGAATTGGGACGTCACTCATTCCAAACTGCTTCCTGCTGGAAGGGGGCGCTGTTTATACCATGGGGACAATGACAAAACTCAGAAACCTGTATAAGTCCGTATTTTTGGGGTCTGTAAAGCTGCATCATCTTAGCTGTCTCAATTGTTGGAACATCTGGTCCACTGCTTCCGGGGGTCTTGGTTCGTCAAACCACAGAAGACTGGAAGGAATTCTCAGCTTTTCATTTTCTGTAGAAACAAAAATAAAAACTCCTTTTCCGAGTAACATATCCTTATGCTTAAATTTTGAAGTCAAGGTATTT
The DNA here is from genome assembly GCF_017639785.1 of Mesocricetus auratus. Taxonomy (NCBI): domain Eukaryota; kingdom Metazoa; phylum Chordata; class Mammalia; order Rodentia; family Cricetidae; genus Mesocricetus; species Mesocricetus auratus. The sequence continues at coordinate 1,702 of NW_024429848.1, forward strand.
TCAAAAGATATAAGTTGTATTAATTTAGCAGCATTTATAAGCAAGTGTACTTTAGTAGCAGTTCCTTCCTGAGCAAGCAAAAAACTGAAAAACATAATAGCGTACAGTATCCAGACTCTCTGTGTATTTTCCATCTTTACGTGGCTTATTTATTTATTTATTATTACTTTATTTATTTTACTTTTATTTATTTTTCTCTGAGACAGGGTTTCTTTGGAAACCTGCCTGCCTCTGCCTCTGGAGCAATTCCTACCGGCATGCGCCACCACAACGCCGGCTTTTGTATTTATTTACCACTTTGCCATTTCATTTTCTCTCTCAATCTCACGTATATTTTTAAACACACTGTAAACCTTTAGAGGTTTTGTCCATCCAAGTCCGACTTTACTGTAAATCTTTATGTTTTTCTGGCCACGTGTTAAAACCGCGGCTGTTTTAAACTGCCGTTTTTTTTTTTTTTTCAAGATGGCGGGCGTAAGCGTGACTCCAGCTTACCGCCTCAGTCCATGCTGACATCCAGCAAAAGCTGCCACTTCCAGCTGTACGTACACCCCTTTAAATCGTTAGCAGAGTCTCTTAAAACAACCTTGCTGGGTTTTGTTTTTTTTTTTTTTTTTATGCCAAGTCAGGAAGACTCCAGTAAGTGAGCCACATGAATCTCGGCTTGTCGATAGCAAAACAGAGCACACCTGAGAAAAATGCTGCTACCAAAATCTGTGCTTCTCTCCATTCGTCTGTTTCTAAAATTCCTTTAAAGCTTTTGTTGTTTTGCGTGGAAATTCAATCCCACTCCTGACACCATTTTGTTAAGAGAAGCTTTTCCTTTGCTAGCTGCTTTGGTATATCCCCCACCAGTCGCCTGGGCTCTGCCGCGCCAGCCTGGTTCTAGATCCGCATCAGTCCCAAATAAACACACAGGAGGCTATATTAATTATGAAGCTGTTGGCCTTGTTTGTCTCTTACTGGCTAGCTCTGACTTAAGTAATTACCCCATAATTGTTAATCTAAGTATGTCTCTTACCGGAGAATAGTTCCGGGGTCCTACCTCATGGCGTTACATCTCGACTCTCCTGTGTTTCTCCTACCCAGAATCCTCCTGGATCCCTAGCCCCACCTATCTAGATTCCTATTGGCCAGACAGTGCTTTATTAGCATAAGACTTCCCCAACAAAATGGTGCTGGCATAACTGGATGCTAGCATGTAGAAGACTGCAGATAGATCCATTATCTGTCTCCATGCACAAAACTTAAGTCCAAAGGGTTCAAAGACCTCAACATAAATCCAGCCACAATGACAAAAATTTTAAGAAGTACAATTTAAGCTATTTTATCATCTAACATGAGCACTGCCTTGCTAATTAATATAGTTGAATGCCAGATAGTTTGAATAAATTCCTTGATATTACTAAGTAGCAGAGGTAGCATTCAATTGCAAAGCTCTGAGACTTCAAAGTCCATGCTTTTCTCCAAACAGTAACACAGTTGCATATTTGTTTGGAAGAGGGAGAGAAAAGTATTATTTAAAAATCAGAATACAGATATATAAATAATCAGAAGACACCCTTTTCAAATATTGAGAATTATGCCGAGAACATGTTTTACCAATGAGTATTATCACGGATGCAAACATACAGATCATTCATCCTTTAATTCCCTCAATTTACTACAACTAAGGTCACTTGGGACCTCCCCAGCCTTTACTACAGTTGGATTGGTATTCGCTTTCAAACAAAAAAAAGGCTCAATGATGATTTGATACATGGTATAAAACAGTAATTGAATAGGCTTCTTGTTTTATTTGTTTTCCTCAAAATAACAATAATTATTAGAGGGGAATTTTGTAATATAAATGTAAATAACAGGTTGACTGTTTCCTTAAAAAAAGGGAGAAAGGTTTACAATTATGAGATCATGAAGCTAGAGGCAGTTACAGTGATAACTTCGCATATGTAAACTTTAAAATCCTTGAACATATTGCCTTAGGTTAAGAACTTTTACTTTTATAAACTTCCTAGAAGATATCAGACATACCATTTGTGTTTTACGTACCAGTCTTGTGATGAACAATAATTGCAAAACTTTCTTCCATACCTGCAGTATTCCAAGTGCAGTTGTCATCCAGTGCACACTGAATCAGCCCCTGCTCTATGTCACTGTTGTGCTCTCATGGCCATTCTGCCAATGGCTTTGAAGTTATGCCGTAATTTTGTGTGCCACTCCTGTAACTCACATATGAGGTCCTTGAGGATAGAAGTTATTTTGCTTACGGGTAGTGGTAACCCTGTCAGAGCAAGCCAGGAGAAAGTCAGAAAGCTGTGTGTCTCCATGATTCCTGCTCTGGCTTGTCTTGGTGCTCCTGCTATCCCTTAGTGATGGAGTGTGATAGAAGAGCTGGAAACTCTAAACCCTTTCTTCATCGCCCCCAAAATCAGAAGAATAATGATTCAATAAGAAATAGCATTGAAGATGGGGACCCACTCCTACGTTTGACAGTTGCAATTCAATGCATAGGAATTCACTCAGATGAGAATACATTTTTGTGACTGCCCATCCAGGTGGTCAAAAGTCTGGGAGGGCACCATATGTGTCCTCTACCATTTCAGGCCTGAATGGGGTCAGCAGCAGCTAGTTGATTGTGATTCTACCATTGGGTGTTTGACCATGTTCCAGTGAGTATATGAGCAATACAAATAGGACTTGGTAGGTGGTTTTTTTTCTTTTTGAGGGGAGTTCACAAGGGTAAGGGATGGACCTGGGAGGATTGGGAAGGAATCTGATCCGGATACATTCTGTGAAATTTCCAAATAATTAGTAAAAACACTACATTTCAAAAAGAATAAATTTAATTA
>NW_024429849.1:0-547 GCF_017639785.1 Mesocricetus auratus
TCACACACAGTGTTGTATCTTTACTTTTCAAGAAATAACACTTACAGATTTTCACAAAGTATTGAATCATTAGTTTTCAATATGTTATACGTGTAAATTGTCACACAGTGTTGTATCGTTATTTTGCAGGAAATGACCCGTGCAGTTTCTTACACAGTGTTGTGTACCTAGTTTCCATGAAGTTACACTTGTAGATTCTTAAACCGTGTTGTATCATTAGTTTTCAACAAATTACACGTGTAGATTCTTACACAGTGTTGTATCTTTAGTTTTCAATAAGTTACACCTGTAGATTCTCACACAGAGTTGTGTCGTTAGTTTTCAATAAGTACACGTGTAGAATCTCACACAGCGTTGTATTGTTAGTTATCAAGAAGCTACACATGTAGTTTCTCACCCAATGTAGCATTGCTAGTTTTCAAGTAGTTACACTTATAGATTCTCACGCAGTTTTGTATCATTTGATTTCAAGAAATTACGCATGTAGTTACTCACAAAGGGTTGTATCGATATTTTTTATCATTTTTTATTTTAATTTTAAATAGCT
>NW_024429850.1:0-23814 GCF_017639785.1 Mesocricetus auratus
TTGTTGTCTATCTTTTGATTCTTTGTGGTTAAATAAAGTGTTAATCATTCTTGGTTTTTCTTTCCTTTCTTAAAAGTCAGGTTTTCATGTATTCCAGGTTAGCTTCAAACTAGCTCCTCATCCTTAATCCTAATTCTACAGCCTCCTCTCACAAGTGTTGAGTTTCTAAAACAGTTTCTTTATCCATTTATCTGTCATTGGGCATCTAGGGAGGGTCCATGACTTGCCTTTGTGAATACCACATATACTTATGATTTCACTTGAGTCTCCTGTCCTTTATTCTTAGTCTAATAAAGAACCAATTCTTTGCTTTGTTGTCCTTGCTGTTCTGCATTTGATTCATTCTGTTGTGGTATTTATCAGTTCATTTTATCCTGTTCTCTGTTTTCTGTATGTTTTCTTTTCTTTTCTTTTTCTCTTTGGTTTTACAAGACAGGGTTTCTCTGTATTGTTTTGGAGGCTGTTGGTCCAGCCTGGCCTCGAACTCACAGAGATCCACCTGCCTCTGCCTCCCGAGTGCTGGGATTAAAGGCGTGCACCACCACCGCCCGGCCTCATGTTCTCTTTTAAAATCCAAAGATTTTACCTATATGTGCAAGGGATGCATCCCTCAAGAAAGTTTGCTTCTATCTTATCTGGAAATCATTAATTTCCCATAGCTCTATGTTGACTGTGCTGGATTTTGAATGTTTCATCTTGTATAGGTCTCATGTGTGCAGCCACACCCTCTGTGGACTAATGTTTTTAATAACCCAATTCATGTCATAATCTCTGGTAAATATTGTTTTGCAGAAGCTGCTTAGTACCTCATTCTTAAAATATTTCTGTTTCTTCTTCCAAAATTATTCCTGAACCTTGAGGAGAGGGAATGTGATAGAGATGTCCTATTGAGAGCTGAAGACTTCCAGGAACATTTTTTCTGAATATTGACAAGTTGTGGGTCTCTGGGTTAATCATCATCTACTGCAACAGCAAGGTTCTCTGATGAGGGCTGAGAGTTGCACTAATTTTGGGGTATAACAATAAGAACCTAGGGAGCAATTTATGCTTAGCAGAATGATAGTATTGGGTTTTCCTTGAGGGTCTAGGAATTAACCATTCATGATTTTTTTTGGCCAGTTAATGGTACTAGGCACGAGTTCCATCTTGTGGAGCAGACTTTATATCCAATAAGAAAGTGATTGGTTACTCCTATAAAATTCATGCCACCAGTGGGCCTATCTTACCAGGCCTGTTGTTATTGTAGCTCTTGGTGGCCATAGCTTGGTAAGATTGTTGAATACTTCTGTTCCATGGCAGTGTAAATTGAACCTCCCAACACTATGAACACTAGCCAATAGGGATAAAGCTACCAGGTGAGAACCAGTTTGATTTCTTCATGTCCTATGTAGTCTTCAAGCACCAATGTCTTACCATCAAGTTCTAGAGGGTAACCAAGAGCAATGGTAGTAGCCTGTAGTGTTTGGGAGGGTCTGTGGGACTCCACCTGCCAACAGTTCATAGGGAGGCAACCCATACCTGACATTGGTCTTTTGTTGGTAACTTTTGGTGTCTGGGAGAGGTATTGTCACCCTTGTTATAGGGCAGCTTCATTTAAACACATTATGTGTTTGTGTTTGTGTGTGTGTGTGTGTTTACAAAGTTGTTTAATGTTAGTTACCCCTCCCCACTTCCCTCATCTGCACTGCTCTCTCATCCCTACCCCACATATCTCTTCTATTCCATTATTCCCTTCCCCCTTTCATACCACCTACATCTACCCTCTTTCCCTTGAAATCCTCTTCCATTCCCTTGTCATATGGCTACCTTCTTGATTTCTATGGGAACTCCAATTTAAACACACATACCTAAATATTCAAAACTAGCATCTGCCATTAAGAGAGAAGACGGGATGCTTATCTTTCTGGTTCTGTGTTACCTAAATCAGAATGATTATTTCAAACTCCATTTGCATTGCATATATTACCACATTTTCATTATCTATTCATCAGCCAGTTCCATTTCATGGTCAATATGAATAATCAGTAACGAACACAGATGAGCTGTTACCTTTGTGGTGTTCTTTGGAAATATGCCCAGGAGAGGTATAGCTGGATCATATGGTAGACATATTTTTAGCTTTGGGGGGGAACATACACACTGATTTCCATAGTGGCTACACACCATTTTACCCTCCCAATAGAAGTGGATAAGTGCTTTCCCTTCTTAATATCTATGCCAGAATTTATTGTCAGTGGTGTGTGTGTGTGTGTGTGTGTATCTGTGTGTGTGTGTGTGTGTTTTAATCTTAGTCATTTTGGTTGGGTAAGATGTAATCTCACAGTATTTTAATTTGCATTCCCTGATGGCTAAGGATGTTGAAAATTTTAAATTACATTGCTCGGCAACTTATATTTCTTTTTTTGAGAAATTTCTTTGGTTCTATGTCTCTATTTTTAATTAGTTTTTTTTGGTGTCTAAAACCACATCCTTTCCTATGTCTATAGAATGAGGTATATACTCTACTTTCTCCTTACCAGACACTATAGATGACACCAAGGAAACATTGTCTTCCAGACACAACAGAACTGACACACATATGAACTCACAAAGAGTATGGCACAGGACCTGCCCAGATCACCAGACAAGGTTCAGGTGCTGAACAAGAAGCTATCTCTAATTAACAACCACTCACAAAGGAAAACTTAGTTTTCTAAGGGAGACTCACTGAGTTGTTGGCCTATGGGGCTCCATGAAAACTCCCAAACAACTCAGGTTATTTCTAATGCTATAGGTTAATTTCCACAAACCAATGTGAAGTTCTAGCCCTGAAGGTATCTCATTAAACACAGAGAAATTGAGCTGGTGCACAATTAGAGCCTTCATCCCTACTGACTAGTGTTCATAGTACTGGAAGGTTCTTGCATACTAGCAGAGGAGAAAGGTAACCACCGATATAGCTACAAACCCTGTGATCTATGACAGTGACCAGCCTGAATGGTATTCTGGTGTAATAGTGGCACAAACATTGTGGAAGTAACCAACCACTATCTGATTGGATTTAATGCCCACTCCACAAGATGGAGCCCATGACTCACACTGCTCAGGTGACCCAAAACCTGAAGTTACATAGCCTGTGGGCCTAGAGGAAAACTAAATACTACTTCTTCTACTAAAGGAACACAACATAAATTGACTTCTAGTGACATTCTGTTTGTTATACTTCTATGTCAGCATCTCACTCAGTTACCGTCAGAGAAGCTTCCTCTTTCAGAAGACGGCAACTAACACAGAGACCCACAACTGGAAAATATTCAGAGTGGGAGACTTTGGGTCACTTGGTCTTACATGGGATGTCTTTGTCAGACCCCCTCCCCTCAAGGTTCAGGGAACTATGGGGTAAAGGAAGTGAAAAGATTGTAAGGGTCAGAAGACATGGATGATACCAAGGAAACAGTGTCTTCTAGACACAACAGGACTGACAACACGCCTGAACTCCCAGAGACTATCACAGTTTATACAGACCTGCACAGTTTCAAGCCAGATGAGAGTCCAATCTTGAGAGAGGAAGTTGACAGGTTCTGTCATACCCAAGCAAAAGCTATCTCCAATTGATAACCATTTGCAAAGGAAGAGTTTTCTCCAATGGGGTCTCTTGTGTATATGGCCACACTTAAGGGTTAATGGGCTGATGCCCAGTAGCAGATGGCCAAGACAAAACCAACTCAGTGGTACTTTTGGAGTTTTTTTGTGTTGCAGGATATTTATGAACTATGAACCCTGAGATTGTGTTATTTATTAGAGAAACCTGCCCCTAGCTGTGGTGTGGCTCAGCCCTAGTACACACCTTTAACCCAAGAGTTTACTGTAAACATGATTAAATACAGTCAACCATAGGTCAAGAGGTGGAGCAAGCTGACAGGAGCAAGTTGACAGGAAGTAGCCATAGAGAACAGAAGATGGATAGAGAGACACAGCAAGTATCATACAGAGATTTTGAGTTTGGCGGTCTTTTTTGGTTTGGGATGGTGGAAGAGAAGCTCTCTTTCCTGGGATATTGGTGAAGGAGGAAGGTCAGCTGGCGGCTTTCTCTGCCTCTCTGAGCTATCAGGTTTTCAGCCCAGCATTTGGCTCCCGGGTCTTTATTGGGAAGATAAATGATACTTAGTTAAAACACTTGTCTCCCTATGTGGAGGCAACTGAGGCAGTGTGGCAGCTGAACATTCATGCCCCTGGCTGCAGCTTCAGCAGCTAGGTAGTGACTAGGAGACACAGTTACCAGCTGAGCCAGCAATAGGATTATGTTGCATTCACTGTGCCACAGATATAAAAACAACTTTTTTTGTCACATATTTCTTTTGGGGTGCGGGGGTCTTTTTGGTGATATACTGTGGTTTCCAATTTTGTATTTTTTATTGTTTTGTGTGCGTTGTGATTTTTCTTTCTTTTTTTGTGCTTTTTAAATAATTCTCTTGCTCTGCCTAAATAGAGAGGGAAAGAAGACAAGGAGTTACATAGGTAGGGAAGGAGGGATGGTCTGGGGGGCATGGGAGAGGGAAAATTATGATCAGTATATATTATGTAAATTTTCATTAAAAACCAAATGAGGTCATGGACCTTGTGTTCTATATAATAAAGGAAATATTTCAGTACACTAGAAAAGGTATGATGGTTCCAACATGTTTTTGAAAGCATAATTGTATAGGAAAGTTTTTTAGCATTACCTTAAACACACACATACATGCACACACAGAGATCACATCTTCAGAGACACAGACAAAAAAATCGCCACCAGATGCACTCTAGATATAAATGTAAAAAGCTGGGAAGAAAATGTCTAGAATAAAACATGAGAGATGTCTTCATTACAAGTAGAAAAATGCAAAAATGTGTTAGCCATGAAGGAAACTCTGTGGTGAGTGAAAACCAGAAATTCCTGACAATGGGGTTAGAAGAGATGTATTCCAAAAGATGAGCGTTAACAAATGCAGCCAAACCTTAGCATTAGCACTGCGAAGTAAAGCGATGTGCACTAACCAGGGGGAACCTTAGTGTTAACACTGGGTGAAAACTGTGTGTGGTATGCAGGTATGCAAAATAAAATTACTACTGCTAGCTTGGCACATCAGTCATTAGAAGCATACCTTTCCACATCTGGATATCTATCTACACTTCTATGTGGACACATGCACATGTATGTATGGTGGTATTTAATCTAATGTAGACGAATAAAAACCACATAGAATTACTATTTTTCTTTTAAATTTGTTTGCATCTGAGAATAGAAATATTGACTCAACTCCTGTGACTGAACATGTAGTGTGTTTTCAGAAGTCAATTGTATTACACAGTTAAGTACATTTCCTGTTGAGGGACCAGTTAATTTTTTCTTAAATAAATGTTACTAATCTCTCTTCCTCAGTTGTGTGTTTTTAAAATCGTTGGAGCTAGAAATAGGTTAGCTGCAAAAGAGACTGAGAAACACTGGCTCACTGTTTGTGATCTGGCTTCTCCCACAGCACCACTCTCTAACTACCTCAAAGATTTGCCACCTAGAAAGAGGGCACTCTGGAATAACCATGAGAAATTGGAGTTTTAATCAAGAAGAAGGAAAAAAAAAAACAAAATCCAACCCCAAACCTCAGCTTCTCTCCTACTTCTGCAGCAATGATTGAGGACTTGAACGCATGAAATAATAAACCACCTATGCCTGAATGGATGGACCTATGTCTGGTGTCTTCCATTTGTTTTATCTGCCTCTATTTATGCCTGGAGAAATGGTGAATCCTCACTGTGCAGACCAGGACCTGACCTTCATGAAGCTGTCAGGAGACCCCATTGCACCCTAACTGCCCAAGGGTCCAGGGTCTTTCACCCCCACTTCCTCACTAGATAAGATGACCCTGTCTCTTCTTTTCTCAAACATTATCCACATGAGAACAAATCCAATTCCTGTTTGACCATTGCTTCTCTTCTTCCAAAAACACTAAGATATGTCAAGCTATCTGTTCAAAGGAACTGGAGAGGTGGTTCAGTGGTTAAGAGCACTTGTTGCTTTTCCAGAGGACCAGGTTTGATTCCCAGTACCCGCATGGCAGCTCATAACTGTCTGTAACTCCAGTTCCAGGGGTACTGACTCCCTTCTCTGGCCTCCTTGGGCACCAGGCTGTTCGATGCACAGACATGCATGCAGGTAAAGTACCCAGACAAATAAATCACAAAGGTGGGGAAGGAGAGTCCAGGCCTATTTTTCTGAACAGCTGTCTTCCAAAGTCAAAGGCTTCTATCATCACCACTCATCAGATTTGATGTAATGCAGGCCACACTGCATGTCTCCACCTCCTCTGCTGCTTACCAAGCCCTTTGGCACCGGTGCAGTGTGAGTGCTACACACCAACTCATGAAAATGGAGCACCAGAGATTCCAAGCCTGCATAAGTCAATGAAACGGACTGAATTAAATTTTTGCGATAAAGGAAAACCAACACTCGAAAATGTAACGATTCTTAATTGTCTTATTGCAATCCTATCTTTGCCCTTGAGATGAAGGTGATCCTGCCTTTGTGTTGGCATTTCCTTTTTCTAGTTTTACAAATATCAATCAGTGGCTCGCAATCAATTGTTCTTTGCTGAAATTGCTAAAACACAATGTGTTCCTTTTGTCTCCATGGGGGAAGCTGTATATTTCCCAGCATGCCAATGACTGTAGGATGGATAAAATTTTCTATGTTTAATTTGTTTATTTTAAAAATTACATTTGTTTATTGTGTGTATACATGTGCATGTCACAGTATATGGGTAGAGGCCAGAGGTTTTCCTCCTCCTATCATCACTATGCAAATGTGAAATTAATGTAAAATAGGATATTGTTTCAACATTTAGCATCATTAAAGTAAAAAAAAAAGGGGGGTAGAGAAATGCCTTATCAGGGAAAAGAGGTTTACAAAGAGGACAGAATGAATTCTCACAGGTTGTCCTCTGACCTTCACATGTGAGGCCAACATCACATGTATGGTCTTTGTCATGTTTGTGGCACACATGTTTGAATGTACAAATACAGAATAATACGTGATTTTTTTTGGATTGGGTTTTTTTTGTTGTTGTTGTTGTTTTTTTAGACAAGTTTACTTTAATAGCTCTGGCTGTCTTGGAAGTCACTCTGTAGACCAGGCTGGTCTTGAACTCTTAGAGACTTGCCTATTTCTGCCTCCCAAGTGCTGGTATTATAGGCATGTACCACACCACCAGGCTAACAAGTGATTTTTAAAATGAAACAGCTACTTACAGCAAGAACTCAGCAACTGTAAATCACGTACATAGTTATTTGGGAATATGATTTGGAATTTGGAAACATATGTTAAACCTATGATCCAGCTCTTTCGTCTTTTTAGTATTTACCTAGTTGGGAAAGACTGCATATTGCAAAAGATGACACACGACATTTTACTGTAACATTGTTCATAATAGTAAAAATGTCATGCATAAATATCCATAAACATATGAGTGGATAAACAGATTGTAGAATATCCATACAATGGAATGCTACTTATCCATAAGCAGGAAGAATATTTAGATACATAAAACATAGAAGAATCTTAAAATAATGATATATATTGAAATAAAACATAATATGTTCATTATGATTACATCTGTATTTTAAAAACAAAGCATACAAGTTTATCTGTAAAGTGTTTACATAGATCCTGGATCTTGGGATAGATTATAAAAAAATGTGAGGAAAAATTTGAGGTTATTTCAGAATTATATATAGGTCAAAGCTAATTGAAATGTAGACTTTGAATGAATAAATTATCTGACATTAGCTACATGTTGATGGAGATTTTCTGGCCTGGCTGGTTCTTAGGCCCTTGAGCCCCAAATAAACACACAAAGACATTAATTATAAAACTGTTGGCCAATGACTAGGGCTTTTTTATTGGGTAGCTCCATCTTAATTATTAATGAATTTCTATTAATCTAAGTATTTCTATGTGGTCTTATCTTACCAGAGAAGGTTATGGCACATCATACCTTCCAGGTCTCGCATGGCATCAGCTCTATGCCTACACTTCTCAGAATTCTCCTCTTCTCTGAGTCCTGCCTATCTTACTGCCTTATTGGTCAACAGTGTTTTATTCATTAACCAAAAAGAGAAGCATATACGCAGAAGGACAACTCCATTAGCTATATGTTAATAACCCTATAAGAAAATAAAAATATAATGGGCAGGGTCTCTAACACTATCACAAAATTGAATGACTACTTATAATTTTGGCTTCTATCCCTTCACTTTTTGCTGTTGAAATTTCTCTTACTTTCTTAGACACATTTTGATGTTAAACTTAAAGCAGTTTTATTGAACATTTTTATATCGTAATTTTCTTTAGAATCTATTTGAATAAAGCTGTTTGCTATCTGTCTGTCCCTATCAGTCTGCCTGTCTATCCACCCATCCATCCATCTATCCATCTACTTACCTACATATCTAATTTTTATTGATTATTTGAGAATTTTGTACAGTAAGTATATTTGGATCACATTCACCTCCCAATCCCACCCCTAACTCCTCCCATATCCACTCCGCCTCCCCACCCCTTTTATCTTAAGAAAAAAAAAAAAAACAACACTCAGTTCAATTTCTCCTGTTTATAAACTCACAAGTGTATGGCCATCCATTGGAGCTTAAAGAAAACCGAGTCTCTCTTCTTATTTACCAAATGAGAAATTACATGTCCAAGATAAAAAACTGACATAATTATTCATCTTCAAAAATTTCTTAGCCTCATTATTTCCATATTTTGGGGAAAATGAAGTTTGCTATTGACTAGCAGGCTTCTGCATCAATATTCTGTTTCTCCATTTACTACCAAGAATAAGCACAGATCGAGGGAGAGATATACCCTTTCTCCTTCAAATTTCCATCTGCTCTCCCAATACCTTTTCCTCTCCAGCCTTCAGTAAGTCTATGTTCCTTATAAATAACAATCACTGCGTCTAACTATTCCCACAACATTCTTGAATAACCCAAAGAGCACATTTCACACTCTTACTGTACAGTCCAGTCACTCTATACAGCACAATGAAGATGCATTGGCATGTGCAACCTGCATTGTAATTAGGGAAGTCTTTCCTTCCTTCCTGTGGTCTGTTGACCTCAGAGAAAGATTGGTAACTTTGGGTGGCTACTCGAACCACCTTTTGGTATAATATCTTTGACTTTGCAATTTAAAAACTTTCAGTCTATGAATTTAATAATTATATCTTCTAAGATTGAAGTTTCCTTTCACATTATTTTCTAACATTTATTTCTTTTCTACCTTTACCACTGGTGGAATTTTTTCCTTTCTAAGCTGCATTCTTTTGGCCTATAAGAAAAATTTGGCTATCTCTCCCATTTCCATATCCCCTGATTTCTTCCTAAGTGCTGGCATGGTGGTTCTTCCAGCTTCCAGCAAAGGTCTTTTTATTGATAGAAAAAAATCACCCCATGGAGAGGTATGGAGAGACGAAGCCACACCAAACTCCTAGTGCTTTAGTGGCTGCCTTGGTTTTCAGTAAAGTACATTGCCTTCTGAGGGTTGGCATCCACCCAGTTACGCAGGAAGATAGTGCTGTGCTGGTTCGTTCTATGTCAACCTGACACAAAGACGAGGCATTTTGGAAGAAGGAACCTCTTATTGAGAAAACGCCCCTGTTGTAATCCAGGCAGACCTGGCCCCGCCTCTTCAGAATTTGGCACAGTGCTCCTGGCTCTGTAAGCATGCACATAGGTCTCTTTAGGAGGAACACTCTGCCCACTTTCCCTTTCCCATGGTTCTTCTGAAGGGGCAGACAGGACATTGTCTTTGACTCTCTCTCTCTCTCTCTCTGTCTCTCTGTCTCTCTCTCCCCTCTTTCACACTCACTCCTCTCTCACTCACCCTCTCCCTCCCTCCCTCTCTCCCTCTCTCTCTCCCCCTTTCCCCCAATAAAACTTTCCACTTAGGCCCCGCCTGCCTGGTGTGTTTGTCCGTCATCCACCTTGAGCAAGCCTGTGATGCATTTTCTTGATTGACCTTGATCGACAGGTGATGCATGAGTGCACCATCCACTGTGGATTGCCATTCCTGGGCTGGTCTTTCTGGGTACTTTCAGAAAGCAGACAGAGCAAGCTCTAGAGAGCATGCCAGTAAATAGAGTCCTCCATGGCTTCTGGATTAGTTGCTGTTTGAGTACCTGCCCTGACTTTCCTCAGTGATGGGCTGTTACCAGAAAGGGTGATATAAACCCTTCCATCCCCAATTGCTTTTGGTTACCATGTCTCATCACAACAACAGAAACCTTAACTCAAACAGCAACCTAAGCTGTGTAGCTCCCAGGTGCACTGTCTCCCAGGAGACTTCCAGTCTTAGCTCTGGGTAGCCTGAAACTTTGTCAAGGTTCGTTGTTGTTTTTCTGGGGGCAAATCTCATTTTTACATGATCCCACATCCTCCTGGCTCTGACAAATAGGAGAAATCTTTTGTGGAGAATGGCTTCCTGGATCTCACGTTGGGACATTCTTCATTCACCAATGCTAGTGCTAACACACTTTCTCCTCCGTACTCTGCTTTATTCTGTGGATGCTAAGAGGAAGATGCATTCGCTCAATCTCCCCCCCCCCAAGAATTGTATTTTATTTTTAAGTCTCACTGTGATTCCTCTGTTTAACCCGGTAGTCACTGCAACCTCAGTTCCAATTCCCCTGTAGTCTTCTCGTCTTAGACACCAAATCAACTTTACTATTAAATTTTCACTTCGAATTTTTTTCTCCCCATATATTTCTCCAGGATAATCTTACTTCCTTGTTTTTTTCTTCTAAAGTTCCTGTCTATGTGATCACAAATCTCAATTTTCAGCTATAATAAGCATTTCCAATTACCAATTACTCTTTTGCTATCTAACCTTCCCAGATTCATCTGGCATTCAACACATCTGCAATATATCAGATCTCTCAGTCCATGAATGAATCTCTGTGCCTGATATTGTCACCAACTGTCAACAGCAACCCAGCCATCTAAAAACAATCAACTTCCACATTGAATTATCCACCCAACGAAAGCAAAACGCCCATGCAGCATGCAGAACAGCATCTTACCTTAATCTCAGGCATCGTCACCACTCCAGCTTTCTTCTTGCTCTCTAGTTCATAGTCTATAGACATTTCTGCAATGAGCTACACAGTCCTCTTAAATGAACACACTGCTTCCAGGGTGAATTATCTCACCCCATCAACCTTAGCCACACACAAAAGTTATCATTACAGGGGGAAATCTATCATTGTTTCACTTAGGATGCTTGAACGATTTCACACCATTTTGAAATAAAACCCTAAGATGCATTGGCCTTTCTCTCTCTCTCATTGTTTGTGGTTTTGCTTTGTAATGGAGTTATGAATCCATTTCAAGAATAACTAAGTTCTGATATCCAGATTTAACCATGGGAACATATAGTGACTTCAAACATGTAATTAAGACTCTTCATCTTGATTGCTACACTACCAGAGCATACAGCAGATACTATACTTCAAAGCATAATCAGATGGTTTATTTAGAGTCAACCCATCACATATTTAAGCAACACCTACCTATATCTATGAGTGTAGTATGCAGATAATACTTTCAAATTCTCTCTCCATGTTCAGATTTCTTTAGTTTCTGGTTTAATTTCTAACTTAGGAGGGCCATGGCCCCCAAAGAAGGGAAATGATATGATCGGAACTGATGAATATATCTTATATTTCTATATTATTGCTATTTCTGCTGTGGCTCTGTGAGACTGCTGGCCTCTGCTCATATCATTTTGGCTGCTAAGACTAAAGGCTGCCTGTATGTGACGCTGCACAACACTTCCGAGTACACCTTGACTTGGGGCACTAGAATTCACACAGCCTCATCCAATCAGGTTTTACCTTTACTGAGATTGTCCTCAAGGGCAGACTTGGAGGTGGCCACCAACCTTCTCTTTGTCTACTCAGCTGCCAATCATGTCCTGCAGCTGCTGAGCTCCCCTTCACTGAATGCAACGTTTCTGCTGGGTCCTTGTGTTTGCACTTGCCCGCTTTAGTTATAATTGGACACGTTGGAAGATCTGCAGAATCAGTGAATAACTCTTGGGTACTAACCACATCCCAAAGCAAGATTATTTTCACACAAAAATTGTAACACAGGCTGTCTTGTTCGGGTTTTTATTGCTGTGAAGAGACACCATGGCCCCAGCAATTCTTTTTCATTGTTTTTGTTTGTTTGCCTGTGCCGGTTTTATTCACAATGTCCAAATGCACAGGCAACACAGATGTCTTTTAGTAGGTGGATGGATGACTAGATAAAGTGAAACATCCAGGTAATAGACACTAAAAAGAGATGAGTTATCCAGCCACACAGAGCCCCAGAGGAAACCTGTAGCCATGCTGCTAAGCAGAAGAAGCTGATCTGGAAGGGTTCTGGACTGTACAACCACAAGTAAGCAGCATCACAGCTCTTTTTTTTTTTATCATTTTTTATTTTAATTTTAAATAGCTTGTTTTACATGTCAATCCCAGTTCCCTCTCCCTCCCCTCCTCCCGCACTCCCCTTCCCCCCCATCCTCCCACCCTATTGCCAAATCCTTCCACATAGGGGATATCTAGAGTCTGTCATTTTACTCTGGGTAGGGTCCAGGCCCTCCCCTAAGAGTCCAGGCTGAGAGAGCATCCCTCTTTGTGCTATAGGCACACGAAGACTGTTTGTATACCAGGGATAGACACTGATCCACAGCTCAGGGCCCCATAGGTTGCCCAGGCCTTCTCGCTGACACTCACATTTGGGGGGTCCAGATCAGTCCCATGCTGGCCTCCCCACTGTTGGTCTGGGGTCCAAGAGCTCTCCCCCTGTTCAGATCGCTGTCCCTGCTGGTTTTGCCAGCCCATTCTTTGCCAATTTGCTCATCACTCCTCTCTCTCTGTCACTGGGTTCCTTGGGTTCAGTTCAGTGATTAATTGTGTGTTTGCCTCTGCTTCCATCAGTCACAGGATGAAGGCTCCAGGATGGTTATAGACATCAAGTTCATTATCAGGAATGGGCATTCGAGGTGGTCTCTCCACTATTGCTTAGCTTGCCAATTGGTGTTATCCCTTTAGATCACTCGAGGTCACTCTGGTGCCTGATCTGTCTTCGATCCTATGATTCCCTCTTCCCCCTATTCTACCCCCACCCCCTCAACTTCCTGTTCCCCCATGACCAACTCTCTTCCTCTTCACCCCCTCTCTTCTTCCCAGGTCCCACTCCCCCCCACCCCTCGCCGTGTTCCCCATCCATTCAGAGGATCTTGTCTCAATCCTCTTCTCTTGGGTACTATGCATATATGCATATCTTTTAGGTTCTTTTCTGTTTCCCAGACTATCAGTGGAAGTGCAGACTGGCACTATCCTGATCCATGTCTAAAATCCATATATGAGTGAGTACATACCATGTTTGTCTTTTTGCGACTGGGTTACCTCACTCAGGATGGTTTCTTCCAGTGCTATCCATTTACCTGTGAATTTCAAGATTCCATTGTTTTTTTCTGCTGAGTAATACTCCATTGTGTAAATGTACCACATTTTCTCTATCCACTGTTCAGTTGAGGGGCATCTAGGTTGCTTCCAGGTTCTGGCTATTACAAATAATGCTGCTATGAACATAGTGGAGCAGATGCCCTTGTTGTATGAACTTGCCTCATTTGGATATATGCCTAAGAGTGGAATTGCTGGGTCTAGTGGTAGATTAATTCCCATTTTCCTGAGGAATCTCCATACTGATTTCCAAAGAGGCTGTATGAGTTGGCACTCCCACCAGCAGTGGAGGAGTGTTCTTCTCTCCACATCCTCTCCAGCATAGATTGTCTTCGGTGTTTTTGATTTTAGCCATTCTGACAGGAGTAAGATGGTATCTCAGAGTTGTTTTGATTTGCATTTCCCTGATGGCTAAGGATGTTGAGCACTTTCTTAAGTGTCTCTTGGCCATTTTAGCCTCCTCTATTGAGAATTCTCTATTTACCTCTGTACCCCACCTTTTAATTGGATCCATTGGTGTTTTGGAGACTTGTTTCTTGAGTTCTTTGTAAATTTTGGAGATTAGCCCTCTGTCAGATGTGGGGTTAGTGAATATCTTTTCCCATTCTGTGGACTGCCTTTTTGTCTTTTTGACTGTGTCCTTTGCCTTACAGAAGCTTTTTAGTTTCAGAAGGTCCCATTTGTTAATTGTCGATCTCAGTGCCTGTGCCACTGGTGTTATGTTTAGGAAGTGGTATCCTGTACCAACTCATTGAAGAGTATCTCCCACTTTCTCTTCTAAAAGTTTCAGTGTGGCTGGATTTATGTTGAGATCTTTGATCCATTTGGACTTAAGTTTTGTACAAGGCGATAAACATGGATCTATCTGCAGTCTTCTGCATACCAGTACCCAGTTATGCCAGCACCATTTGTTGAAGATGCTTTCTTTTTTCCATTGTACAGTTTTAGCTTCTTTGTCAAAAATCAAGTGTTCATAGGTGTGTGGGTTAAAATTAGGGCTTTGATTCGGTTCCATTGGTCTACCTGCCTATTTTTGTGCCAATACCAAGCTGTTTTCAGGACTATAGCTCTATAATAGAGCTTGAAGTCAGGTATGGTGATGCCTCCTGAAGTTCCTTTATTGTATAGGGTTGTTTTGGCTATCCTGGGCCTTTTGTTTTTCCATATAAAGTTGATTAATGTTCTTTCCAGGTCCTTGAAGAATTGTGATGGAATTTTGATATGGATTGCATTGAATCTGTAGACTGCTTTTGGCAAGATTGCCCTTTTTATTATGTTGATCCTACCAATCCAAGAGCATGGGAGATCTTTCCATTTTCTGGTATCTTCTTTGATTTCTTTCTTTAAAGACACAAAGTTCTTGATATACAGGTCTTTCACTTCCTTGGTTAACATTATCCCCAGATATTTGATGCTGTTTTTGGCTATTGTAAAGGGTGATGTTTCTCTGATTTCTTTTTCAGTCACTTCATCATCTGTATATAATCTATATATAGTCTGTATATAATTTTTTTGAGTTTACCTTGTATCCTGCCACATTGCTGAAGGTGTTTATCAGCTCTAGGAGTGACCTTGCGGAGTTTTTTGGGTCACGTATATAAACTATCATATCATCTGCAAATAGTGAAAGTTTGACTTCTTCTTTTCCTATTTGTATCCCCTTTATCTCCTTTTGTTGTCTTATTGCTGTAGCTAGAACTTCAAGTACAATATTGAAGAGATAAGGAGAGAGTGGACAGCCTTGTCTTGTTCCTGATTTTAGAGGAATTGCTTTGAGTTTCTCTCCATTTAGTTTGATGTTAGCTGTTGGTTTACTGTATATTGCTTTTATTATATTCAGGTACGTTCCTGTTATCCCTGATCTCTCTAGGACCTTTATCATGAAGGGGTGCTGGATTTTGTCAAAGGCTTTTTCAGCATCTAGTGAGATGATCATGTGGTTTTTCTTTTGCAGTTTGTTAATATGGTGGATTACATTGATAGATTTTCTAATGTTGAACCATCCCTGCATTCCTGGGATGAAGCCTACTTGATCATGGTGGATGATTTTTCTGATGTGTTCTTGAATCCGGTTTGCGAGTATTTTATTGAGTATTTTTGCATCAATGTTCATGAGGGAAATTGGTCTATAGTTCTCTTTCTTAGTTGTGTCTTTGTGTGGCTTGGGTATCAAGGTAATTGTAGCCTCATAGAAAGAGTTTGGCAGTGAGCCTCCTGCTTCTATTGTGTGGAATACTTTGAGGAGTATTGGAATTAGCTCTTCTTTGAATTTCTGGTAGAATTCTGCACTGAAGCCATCTGGGCCTGGGCTTTTTTTTTGTTTGTTTGTTTGGGAGACTTTTGATGGCTGCTTCCATTTCATTAGGGGTTATAGGTCTGTTTAGATTGTTTATCTGTTCTTGATTTAGTTTTGGCAAGTGATATCTATCCAGGAAATTGTCCATTTCCTTTAAATTTTCAAATTTTGTGGAGTACAGATTTTCAAAGTATGCCCTGATGATTCTCTGGATTTCCTCAGAGTCCGTTGTTATGTCCCCTTTTTCATCCCTGATTTTGTTAATTAGCATGCTCTCTGTCTTTTGGTTAGTTTGGACAGAGGTTTATCTATTTTGTTGATTTTCTCAAAGAACCAACTCTTTGTTTCATTGATTCTTCTCAGTGTTTTCCTGGTTTCTACTTGATTGATTTCAGCCCTCAATTTGATTATTTCTTGGCATCTGCTCCTCCTGGGGGAGTTTGCTTCTTTTTGTTCTAGAACATTCAGCTGTGCCATTAATTCTCTAGTATGAATGTTCTCCAGTTTTTTCATGTGGGGACATAGTACTATAAACTTTCCTCTCAGCACTGCTTTCAGAGTGTCCCATAAGTTTGTGTATGTTGTGTCTTCATTCTCATTGAAATCGAGGAAGTCTTTAATTTCTTTTTTTTTATTTGTTCCTTTACCCAGGGATGGTGCAATTGTGCATTTTTCAATCTCCATGAGTTTGTAGGGTTTCTGCGATTTGTGTTATTGTTGAATTCTAATGTTAATGCATGGTGGTCTGATAAGATGCAGGGGGTTATTCCAATTTTTTTGTATCTGTGGAGATTTGCTATGTTTCCTAAAATGTGGTCAATTTTAGAGAAGGTTCCATGTGGTGCCCAGAAGAAGGTATAATATCCCTTTGTATTTGGGTGGAATGTTCTATAGATGTCTGTTAAACCCAGTTGGGTCATAACTTCTATTAGTTCTTTTGTTTCTTTGTTAAGTTTCTGTCTGGAGGTCCTGTCTAGCAGTGAGAGCGGAGTGTTGAAGTCTCCTACTATTAGTGTGTGAGATTTTATGTGTATTTTGAGCTTTAGTAATGTTTCTTTCATGAATGTAGGTGCCTTTGTATTTGGGGCGTAGATGTTTAAAATCGAGACTTCATCTTGATGTGTTTTTCCTTTGATGAATATGAAGAGTCCTTCATCTCTTTTGATTGATTTTAATTTGAAGTCTAATTTGTTAGATAGTAGGATTGCTATACCCACTTGTTTCTTGGGATCGTTTGATTGGAAGATCTTTTCCCAACCCTTTACTCTGAGGTAACGTCTGTCTTTGATGTTGAGATGTGTTTCTTGTATGCAGCAGAAGGAAGGGTTCTGTCTTCGTATCCATTCTGCTAGTCTGTGTCTTTTTATAGGCAAGTTGAGGCCGTTGACATTGAGGGATATTAATGACCATTGACTGGTGATTCTTGTTTGTGCTTGATTTATTGTTAGTGAAGTTATTTTGTGTAGTTTATCCTCCCTTTTTCTTTTGGTGTTTTGTAAAGTGGGATTATATATTGCCTGTGTCTTTGTGAATGTAGTTATCTTCCTTGGCTCTAGGTTTTCCTTCTAGCATTTTCTGTAGAGCTGGATTCATGGATATGTATTGTTTAAATCTGGCTTTGTTATGGAATATTTTGTTTTCTCCATCTATGGTAATTGAGAGCTTTGCTGGATATAGTAGTCTGGGCTGGCATCCTTGTTCCCTTAGCGTTTGTAGGACATCTGTCCAGGATCTTCTGGCTTTCATCGTTTCCATTGAGAAGTCAGGTGTAATTCGGATAGGTTTGCCTTTGTATGTTACTTGGCCTTTTTCTTTAGCTGCTCTTAATATTTTCTCTTTAATCTGTAGGTTTGATGTTTTGATTATTATATGGCGAGGCGACTTCTTTTTCTGGTCGAGCCTATTTGGTGTTTTGTAAGATTCTTGTATTTTCATAGGCATATCTTTCTTTAGGTTAGGGGGGTTTTCTTCTATGATTTTGTTGAATATGTTTTCTGTACCTTTGAGTTGTATTTCTTCGCCTTCTTCTATACCTATTATTCTCAGGTTTGGCTTCTTCACGGTGTCCCATATTTCCTGGATATTTTGTGTTAAGGATTTGTTGGTTTTGAGATTTTCTTTGGTTGACCATTCTATATCCTCTAATGAGTCTTCAACACCTGAGATTCTCTCTTCTATCTCTTGTATTCTATTGGTGATACTTGCATCTGTAATTCCTGATCGTTTACCCAGCTTTTCTATTTCCAGCATCCCTTCATTCTGTGTTTTCTTTATCATTTCTATTTCAGCTTTCAATCCTTCAACTGTTTGAGTTTTTTCCTTAATTTTTTGGTTGTTTTTTCTTGGTACTCTTTAGATTCTTTGAGAGATTTGTTTATTTCTTGAATTTTCCCCCCATTTCATGGATTTTTTTGTTTGTTTTTTCTTCTATTTCTTTAAGGGATTTCCTTGTTTCTTCTTTGAGGGTCTCCATCATCTTCATGAAATAATTTTTAAGGTCTGTCTCCTTTTCTTCATCTATGTAGTGCTTTTCGGGTCTTGCTGGTGTTGGATCCCTAGATTCTGGTGGGGTCATGTTGGTGTTTCTATTGCTGAGTGATCTCTTATTCTGTCTTCTTCCCATCTCTTCTTCCAGTGGGTGCTGGTGGGGTCTTTCCATCTCCACTGGTCTCCTTCCTTCCTGCAGCTGAAGCTGGGGATGCTGACATGGAGTTTGGGTCCTGGTAGAGCTGATGTCTTTCCTGAAGCTGGACTTGCTGGGGTTGGGGTCTTGGAATTGTTGATGTTTTTGCTGTGTGGGCAGGTCTCCTGAAGCTGTACTCGCTGGGGTTGGGGTCTTGGAAGAGCTGATGTCTTTTCTGTGTGGGCGGGTCTACTGGATGCCAGGAGCGGCCCTGATGATCAAGGGGATGTGTGATGGGCGGGCGGTCCCTGCTGGAGGCCCAATCTCACCTGAAGCTGGACTCGCTGGGGTTGGGGTCTTGGAAGGGCTCCATCACAGCTCTTATAAAGGAAAACATTTCATTGGGGCTGGCTTACAGCTCAGAGGTTTAGTCCATTTTCATCATGGTGGGAAGCATGGTGGCATGCAGGCAGATGTGGTGCTAGAGAAGGAGCTGAGAGCTTTACTTCTGGGTCCCACAAGCAGTAGAGACATTGAAGCTGGGCATTGGTGATGCACACCTTTAATCCCAACACTTGGGAGGCAGAGGCAGATGGATCTCTGTGAGTTCAAGGTCAACCTGGTCTGTAGAGCCAGTTCCAGGACAGCCTCCAAAGCAATAGAGACCCGGTCTCGAAAAGCCAAAGAGAAAGAAAGAGACAGAGAGAGAGAGAATGAGAGACAGACAGACAGACAGATACTAGGCCTGATTTGAGCCTCTGAAACCTCAAAGCCCCCCCCCACCCCACCCCAGCGACACACTTCCTCCAACAAGACCACACTTACTCCAACAAGGCTTTATTTCCAATAATGCCACTCCCGATGAGTCTATGGGGTCCATTTTCATTCAAATTACTACACATGCATTTGTGTAACACTCAAGCACACACCAGCCCAAACCTGGAAATGACTCAAAATATTTTGTAACAGACAAATGTTTGCTTAAACTGGGAAATTTTTTCTCTCACAATACTACACTTTAATAAAGGAGAATAAAATTATGGAAACAATAATAAAAGTAAAGGAATACATGCTTAGTAGATAATATTCAAATCAGAACCTCACCTATGATTATGTTGATAAATTTATTTGCATAATAAAAATTCCAGGTATAGGAAAGAGATTAGATGAAAAAGCTTAAGGAGGGGGGAAAGTATGGGAGTGTCTATAAAGTGAATTATCAAAAAGCTTTGTTTTTATTGTACAGTTTTTCTATGAAAGGAAATTTGATTAGGTTGAATAATACCCTTTCCATGACATACACACATACATGTATCGGCTGTGTGTTTATCTGTCTTATCACAAGCAGAAACAATTCAAAAGGAGAGTGTGTGGGTTCTCCCTACAAAGGTTTTAATATTTGTATTTGTTTACTATTTCTATGTGTCTGTGTGTGCCTTCATAAGTTAATATGTACCACGTGTACACAAGAGCACTTGGAGGTCAAGAGGGCATTGGACCCCTGGAATTGGAGTTAGAGGTTGTTTGCCACACCTACTCCAGTGGTGTCTGCATGATAAGCCTAAAAACTTGGTCTCAGGCCTGAGGCATAAGTTTCATGGAAACTGGTCTCCTGGAGGTCCCGGGTGTCCCATATCAAGGATATGTTCCAGATTTGTTCTAGCAATAACCAGTGGATGTTTCTGTATCCTATCTTTTTGGTATTAATTTCCTTTGTAGAAATAAGTATGCCTCAAGGGTCCAATCTGATTGAAGGTTCAGTAAAATTGAATGTTCCTCCTCTGGCCAACACTGATGTTCCAACTTCCTTGCCAGAAATAGAACTAACAAAATCAGTGACCGATGGTGGGCTCCTCCAATAAATAGGGAATTTCCCCAAATGTTTAGGACAACGGCTGCTCCCCTTTCTTATACTGGAATTTATAATGAAGAAGATAATAGGAGAACATATTCTGTATTACACCCTGGATTTCATGGAAAGGCTTGCTTGAGCAAGACCCATAGTGTCTATTGTTCAAGGCACAGCAAAATAGAATAATCAGAAAGTTAGAGAAGGCAGGCCAATGGTGGGTTAAACACTGGACCAAGAATTGGGACTATGACTAGGACATATGCTCATAAGACAGGGGAAGTACTTCCTAGAATAAGCTGATCTCAGACAGAACTGATGTTATCATGTTGTAACCACTGTCTGGCTACTACCAGTTCTTATGTGTTCGATTTTCTATTTTGAATTTCTAGTCTCATGATGTGCCTCATGTGCCGATTTTGCTGACTTTAATGTACTTTGACATATATACAAAATCAACTTTTCTATTTTGAACGTTTAGTCTTATGATGTACCTTAAGTGTCGATTTTGCTGACTTCAATTTATCTGACATATGCACAAAATTGACTTCTTTACCTCCTCATGTAATGATTATAAAACTCTGATGCATGCTTTGAGAAATTACACTCAAATTCAGCACTCTCTTGTGTTTGTGTCTGTTTGTCACTCGCCTACTCTTTGCCCACCTGAGTGCCGGATCCCTGATTCTCCCCAGGTTTAGGGCCCCGACTGGGTCTGCCCGAGGCAGTTGTTGTGAGCTGTGATGAGGGTGCTCAGGTCTTCTCCAAGAGTAGTCAGTGCTGCAACCTCAATAGCCCCATTTCCCTGTAAAAGGTTTTACGAAACTTCCTAAAAATAAAAAAAAATAAAAACCTATTTTAAATATTACACAAGGTCAACCTGCAGCAAGATTGACCCTGCTGTGAGTCCCTTGGGGGAGGCTGTGAGTCCAACGACTAGACTCAGGCTATGGGAGTCAGTGAGTGGCAGATCACGCCACAGACTCATTTATTAAGGAGGTTAGACCTGCCTTTATACCTTCCTCCAAGGTCCCATTGGCTCAGGTGGCTGACTCTGCTGTGTTGTCCTTTCCTCATTGGTGTCTCTGGGTCAGGTGTCTCTGGGTCAGGTGTCTCTGGGTCAGCAGTCTCTGGGTGTAGAGACCCGGTTGGCTCAGGGAGGAAGTGCCTGCAGCGCATGCTCATATAGGCTGGCCTGGGCACCTGGGCAGGGTGACTGAGGGTTTTTTGTTTTTGTTTTTGTTTTAAATGTGGCTTAGGGGGAGTCACAGTTCTAGCTTCAGCCTTGTTATTCCGCCTCAGAGAGCATCCAGCATGATGGACTGTGTCTGTGGCAGGTTTGCCTGTCTTGCCTGACATTGACTGCTAGCCCTGGAAGGATGCCATCTCTGGAAAGCACGCCTGGGCAGGAGAAACGCCTGTCAAACTATGCCTCAGGAGTTTCTGTGAGTCAGGCCCAAGAGACCTCCTAAGGAGAGCCACATTCTGGGTGTTGAAGTGCCATGAGACCCCGGAGTGTGGAAATACACTGTAGGGAACACTTAAAGAGAATGATTGGTAGTAAGGCAATACCCAATCAAAGTTTAGGAAGAAGGGGGTCACTCCTGAGCCGACCTCATGCTTTTAGGTAAGGAAGAGGACTTGCATCCAGAGGTCAGGCTCCCACATGTTTTCGGGAGAAACCCAGGGGGTCAACACCATGAACTCATCCCCCAAATCCTCTAGATCAGCAGTCTTAACCTTAAGCACCTGGTGACCAAGACTGATTTTAATGACCTCACCAGAGCCTGCTTACGGTGGGAGGGTAAGTTCCCCATTCTCTTGATGGCAGGAGACGTAGACAAGAACAAAGTCTAAAACAGACAAGGACAGGAAGCGTGTTGGACCAAAGTGTAGTAGATGTTCCTACCTAATGCGGTGATAACAAAGGAAAAGACAGCAAAGGAGGGTCCCTGGCTAACCTTCGCGAGGGCCAAGGACATGAAACACTGCAGAAGCCAACTCACCTAACAAGTCACCCAAGAGCGGGTGCTGAAATGCGCGAGGAGCATGCAGAGGAGTCTGAAAGGGCACTGACAGAAAGAAAAAGTGTACCAAGATGGATCCAGGATTCCCTGATGCACCACCAGCAATGAAAGGCAAAGATCAGGGCCCCCCAAACAGCAGAGGCGATGGAAAAGAGAATACACCCTGATTCAAGTGGCCTTGAGCCCCGTGCCAGCCTGGGATCCTGCTGGGACACCCCTTGGGGGAGGGGGTGAGAAGCAGCACCAATGACTCAGGCACTGGGAGTCAGCGGGTGGCAGAAGTGAGACTGCCTTTATAGGCCCTCCCAAGGTCCCATTGGCTCAGGCGGCTGACTCTGCTGCCTTGTCCTTTCCTCATTGCTGTCTCTGCAGGCTTCTGTCTGTCTGGGGGATAGAGGCAGGCTGGGCTCAGGGAGGAAGTGCCTGCCACGCTTGGCCTGGGCACCTGGGCAGAGAAACTGCTGCTTGGCCCCAGGAGGACACTGGGAAAGAGAGGAGCAAGTAAGAGAGCTTAAGTGGGCAGAGGTCTGTCTTTTAAAGGGGTCCTTTGTACCTGGGCTGACCAGGGTACTGCCTGAGTGCATTCTGCCAGGTTACAGGGGCAGCCCTCATAATGTCTAAGTCCTTACAGCTACTGTTGAGCGATATAGAAAACAAAACAAAACCGGAAGATGTCTCCATGCATTCACACAAAACTTCGTCCGTCTTACAGACTCATTTATGATTTCTAAGAATGACATCTCTTACACACATCCACCTACCTGTTTGTGCCTGACTCGGACACAAATACAGTATCACCCATATTTGACATTCCATGACTATTGCTTGTCGACCTCTAAAAAGTTCAAGACTGAGTTAAATTTAAGTTATTTTAATGTCTACACTCAGATCTCTTGAAGTGCACCCACCTTAATCAGGTGAAAGCAATAACAATGTTAAATAATAAACACGTGATTCTTATCTGAGTTACCTTGTTAACCTTCATAGAACATGGTAAAATCATGATTAAATCATGGTAAAATTAACACTGATCATGACTTTCACGACTTACTTTAAATTTCAAAAGTGTGTGAAGGTACCAGCCAGGAAGTCACACATTTTAGGAACAACCATGTAAAAGACCTTACATATTATTTCCTGTCAATGATTAGGTGATTTTTTTCAATATATGCAAAATAGCTGGCCTTATGTAATACTGAAATATTAAAATAAATAGGATATATAACACAAACCAGAATAAATTCTTCCGTAAAGAAGAGAGGCTCAAATTTTCTTGTTATGAATAGTTAGCCACTGCAGATACTTCTTAAGATGTTTAGATGTTTAGTAAGAATAAATGAAAAAAATTTTAATATGTATTATTTTCTGTTTTCTTTTACAAAATGGGAAAGGTATTCATTGTACTTTACATGTAAATATTGCAAGTAAATACATGAAAGCCAAAATGTGCTCAGAAAAAAAAAACCCTGCTACTAGGTGGTTGGAGACATTGT
>NW_024429851.1:0-5820 GCF_017639785.1 Mesocricetus auratus
AGCACTATAGTGATGTCACAGTGAATAAATATGATGTCATAGTGCAGTATATTGATAACACAGCTCATAATTGTGATGTCATAGTGCAGGATTTTGATGTCACAGTGTACAATTGTGATGTCATATTGCACTATAGTGATGTCACAAAGTGTAATTGTTTCATAGGAACTATATTGATGTCACAGTCAATAATTTTGATATCATAGTGCAGTATATTGATGTCACAGTGTATAATTGTGATGTCATATCGCACTATAGTGATGTCACAGTGTATAATTGTGTTCATAGAGCACTATAGTGATGTCACAGACAATAAATGTGATGTCATAGTGCAGAATATTGATAACACAGCTTATAATTGAGATGTCATAGTGCAGGATTTTGATGTCACAGTGTACAATTGTGATGTCATATTGCACTATAGTGATGTCACAAAGTATCGTTGTGTTCATAGGGAACTATATTGATGTCACAGTCAATAATTCTGATGTCATAGGGCAGTATACTGATGTCACAATGTATTCTTGTGATGTCCTATTGCACTATAGTGATGTCACAGTGTATAATTGTGTTCATGGAGCACAATAGTGATGTCAAAGTCAATAATTGTGAGGACATAGAACAGTATTGTCATGTCACAGTCAATAATTGTAGGTCACAGTCCATTATATTGATGTCACAGTGTATAGTTGTGATGTCACATCACACTATAGTGATGACACAGTGTATAATTGTGTTCAGAGAGCCCTATAGTGTTATCACAGTCAATAATTTTGATGTCATAGTGAAGTATATTGATCTCACAATGTATACTTGTGATGTCTAATCGCACTATAGTTATGTCACAGTGTATAATTGTTTTCATAGCGCACTATAGTAATGTCACAGTCAATAGTTGTGAAATCATAGTGCAGTATTGTCATGTCACAGTTAATAATTGTGATATCACAGTGCAAGATAGTGATGTCACAATGTGTTACTGTGTTTCATAGAAAGAACAGGGATGTCACTATGTGTTGTGGTGTTGTCATATTGAACTATTGTATATAATTGTTTTGCCTTAGTGCAGCATAGTGATGACTAGTGAATAATTGTGATGTCATATTGCACAATAGTGATGTCATGATGTATCATTTTGATATCATAGTGTACTATAGTTATGTCACCGTGTACTGCAGTGATGCCACAATGGATAATTGTGATGTCACAGTGCACTGTAGTGATGTCACATTGTATAATAGTGCTCATTGTGCACCACAGTGATGTCACAAAATACAGTCTTGAGGTCATAGTACACTATGGTGCATAATTGTGATGTCATAGTGTTGTATAGTGATGTCACAGTGTATAATTTTGTTCATATTGCACTATAGTGATGTCACAGTGTAAAATTGTGATGTCATATTGAAGTATATTGATAATACAGTATATAATTATCGTGTCATATTGCACTATGTTGATGTCACAGTGTATAATTGTGTTCACAAAGAACTATATTGATACCACAGTCAATAATTGTGATGTCATAGTACACTATAATGCTGTCACAGTGTATAATTGTGAGGAGATTTCGCACTATAGTGATATCACAATATATAATTTTGTTCATAGAGCACTATAGTGATGTCATTTAACAGTATTGTCATGTCACAGTCAATAATTGTAGGTCACAGTCCATTATATTGAAGTCACAATGTATAATTATGATGTCCTATCCCACTATAGTGATGTCACCATGTATATTTGTGATGTCATAGTGCAAGATTTTGATGTCACAGTGTATAATTGTGTTCATAGAGCACTATAGTGATATCTGAGTCAATAATTGTGGTTTCATAGTGCCACAATGTGATGTCACAGTCAAATAGTCAATAAGTGTGATGTCCTAGTGCAGTATACTGATAACACAGTGTACAATTGTGAAGTCACAGTGCAAGGTAGGCATGTCGCTGTGTATAATTGTGATGTCATATTGCACTGTAATGATGTCACAGTGTATAATTTTGTACATACAGCACTATAGTGATGTCACAGTCAATAAACATGATGTCATAGTGCAGTATATTGATAACACAGCTTATAATTGAGATGTCATAGTGCAGGATTGTGATGTCACAGTGTACAACTGTGATGTCATATTGCACTATAGTGATGTCACAAAGTATAATTGTGTTCATAGGGAATTATATTGATGTCACAATGTATACTTGTGATGTCCTATCGCACTATGGGGATGTCACAGTGTATAATTGTGTTCATAGAGCACAATAGTGATGTCAAAGTCAATAATTGTGAGGACATAGAACAGTATTGTCATGTCACAGTCAATAATTGTAGGTCACAGTCCATTATATTGATGTCACAGTGTATAGTTGTGATGTCACATCACACTATAGTGATGACACAGTGTATAATTGTGTTCAAAGAACACTATGGTGATTTCACAGTCAATAATTTTGATGTCATAGTGAAGTATATTGATCTCACAATGTATACTTGTGATGTCTAATCGCACTATAGTGATGTCACAGTGTATAATTTTGTTCATAGTGCAGTATAGTGATGTCACAGTGTATAATTGTGATGTCATATTGCAGTATGTTGATAATACAGTCTATAATTATCGTGTCATATTGCACTATGTTGATGTCACAGTGTATAATTTTGTTCATAAAGCACTATATTGATGTCACAGTCAATAATTGTGATGTCATAGTGCAGTATATTGATGTCAAAGTCAATAATTGTGATGTCATAGTACACTATAATGATGTCACAGTGTATAATTGTGAGCAGATATTGCACTATAGTGATATCACAATGTATAATTGTGTTCATAGAGCACAATAGTAATGTCACAGTCAATAGTTGTGATATCATAGTGCAGTATTGTGATGTCACAGTCAATAATTGTGATGTCACAGTGCACTGTAGTGATGTCACATTGTATAATAGTGCTCATTGTGCACCATAGTGATGTCACAAAGTACAGTTTTGAGGTCATAGTACACTATGGTGTATAATTGTGATGTTATAGTGTTGTATAGTGATGTCACAGTGTATAATTTTGTTCATAGTGCACTATAGTGATGTCACAGTGTATAATTGTGATGTCATATTTCACTATAGTGATGTCACAAAATATAATTGTGTTCATAGGGAACAATATTGATGTCACAGTCAATAACTCTGATGTCATAGTGCAGTATATTGATGTCACAATGTATACTTGTGAAGTCCTATCACACTATAGTGATGTCACAGTGTATAATTGTGTTCATAGAACACTATAGTGATGTCACAGACCATAAATGTGATGTTATAGTGCAGGATATTGATAACACAGCATATAATTTTGATGTCATAGTGCAGAATTTTGATGTCACAGTGTTTATTTGTGATGTCATATCGCACTATAGTGATGTCACAGTGTATGATTGTGTTCATAGAGCACAATAATGATGTCACAGTCAATAAATGTGATATCATAGTGCAGTATATTGATAACACAGTGTATAATTGTGATTGAATAGTGCAGGATTTTGATGTCACAGTGTATAACTGTGATAACATATTGCACTATAGTGATGTCACAGTGTATAATTTTGTACATACAGCACTATAGTGATGTCACCGTCAATAATAATAATGTCATAGTGCAGGAAGTTGATGTCACAAACAATAATTATGATGTTATAGTGCAGTATATTTTTGTCACAGTGTATAATTGTGGTGTCATAGTGCAATATAGTGAAGTCACAGTGTATAATTTTGGTCCTAGAGCATAATAGTGATATCAAAGTCAATAATTGTGAGGTCATATAACAGTATTGTAATGTCACAGTAAATAATTGTAGGTCACAGACCATTATATTGATGTCACAGTGTACAATTGTGATGACATATTGCACTACAGTGATGTCACAATGTATACTTGTGTTCACAGAGCAATACAGTGATGTCAGAGTCAATAACTGTTATTTCACAATGCAAGATTGTGATGTCACAGTGTATAATTGTGATATCATATTGCACTATGTATTGTGGTGTTGCCATATTGAACTATATTGCATAATTGTGATGTCATAGTGCAGCATAGTGATGACACAGTGAATAATTGTGATGTCATATTACAAAATAGTGATGTCATGATCTATCATTGGATGTCATAGCATACTATAGTTATGTCATCATGTACTGCAGTGATGCCACAATGGACAATTGTGATGTCACAGTGCACTGTTGTGATGTCTTATTATATAATAGTGCTCATTGTGCACAATAGTGATGTCACAAGTACAGTCTTGATGTCATAGTTCACTATGGTGTATAATTGTGATGTCATAGTGCGGTATAGTGATGCCACAGTGTATATGTTTTCATAGTGCTCTATAGTGATGTCACAGTTTATAATTTTAATGTCATATCGCACTATAGTGATGTCACAGTGTATAATTGTGTACATAGAGTAGGATAGTGATGTCACAGTCAAACATTTTGATGTCATATTGCAGTATATTGATAACAGATTGTATAATTGTGATGTCACTGTGGAAGATACTGATGTCACAGTGTATAATTGTGGACATAGGGCACTAAAGTGATGTCACAGTCAATAATGGTGATGTCATAGCACAGGATTGTGATGGCACATGTAATAACTGTGATGTCATAGTGCAGGATATTGACAACACAGTGTGTAATTGTGATGTCATATCTCACTGTAGTGATGTCACAGTGTATAATTGTGTTCATAGAGCACTATAGTGATTTCACAGTCAATAATTGTAATGCCATAGTACAGTCTTGTGGTGTCACAGTGAATAATTGTAGGTCACAGTTCATTATATTGATGTCACAGTGTATAATTGTGATGTCACAGTGCAAGCTAGTGGTTTCACAGTGTATAATTGTGATGTCATATCGCACTATAGTGAACTCACAGTGTATAATTGTGTTCATAAGCACAATAGTGATGTCACAGTCAATAATTATGATGACATACTACAGAATTGTGATGTCACAGTCAATAATTGTGAAGTCATAGTGCAGTATATTGATAATACAATGTATAATTTTGATTCAAACTGTAAGTTAGTGATGTCACAGTGTATAATTGTGGAGTCATATTGCACTATAATGATGTCACAGTGTATAATTGTGTTCATAAAGCACTACATTGATGTCAAAATCAATAATTGTGATGTCATAGTGCAGTATATTGATGTCACAGTGTGTAATTGTGATGTCATAGTGCATTATAGTGAAGTCACAGTGTATAATTGTGAGGTGATATTGCACTATAGTGATGTCACAATATATAATTGGGTTCATAGAGCACTATAGTGATGACAAAGTCAATAAATGTGAGGTCATAGTGCAGTATATTAATGACACAGTGTATAATTGTGATGTCATATTGCAGTATAGTGATGTCACAATGTATAATTGTGTTCATAGAGCATAATAGTGATGCCACAGTCAATAATTGTGATGTCATAGAACAGTATTGTGGTGTCACAGTCAATAATTGTAGGTCACAATCCATTATATTGATGTCACTGTGTATAACTGCGATGTCATGTCGCACTATAGTTATTTTATAGAATAAAATTGTGTTCAGAGAGCACTATAGTGTTGTCACAGTCAATAAATGTGATGTCATAGTGCAGTATTGTGGTGTCACAGTAATAATTATAGGTCACAGTCCATTATATTGATATCACAGTCTATAATTGTGTTCATAGAACACTATAGCTATGTCACAGTCAATAAATGTGATGTCATAGTGCAGTATATTGATAACACAGTGTATAATTA
>NW_024429852.1:0-16207 GCF_017639785.1 Mesocricetus auratus
TTAGAAACAAGCTTGTTTTATTTTTTTTATTTATTTTATACTCAACTATGGAAGGAACCACCAGAGAAACAAGTTTTAGGGCCTATAAAACAAAATACAGCAATAGCATGAGCAATGCAGAATGACTTTTACTGTTCTTTTTGTTTTAGGTTCCTACAATTAAGAAGCCAATGGAGAGCTAGTAAACTCATATAAATGTGTGCTGCTACAAATATTGCCTAGAATTTCCCCTCAATAAGCATTAGGTTTTACTTAAGCATGTCAATGTGCATGCACAATACTTTCCCAAAATAAAACTGAACTTGATGTTAAGGCAAACCCTGGCTTATACCTTTGGCATAGTTATTTGAGTTCAGTATCCTGTGTCTCATAAGACAATTTTAGATATCAATGCCATGTTATACTTTTTCCCTATTGACTAGCTTTCTGCCACTATGCAAAATTATACCTATAAATCACTTCCATCATACACGATGTCTGTTTGTATTCCAGCGATAAACACTGATCCACTGCTAAGGGCCCCATAGGTTTCCCAGGCCTTCTCACTGAAAGTCACATTTGGGGGTGTCCAGATCATTCCCATGCTGACCTGCCCGCTGTCGGTCTGTGGTCCAAGACCTCTCCCTTGTTCAGATCAGCCGTCTCTTCTGGTTTTGGCAGCCCATTCTTTACAAATTTAACAAGCTTGTTTTATATGTTAATACCAGTTCCCTGTCCTTCCCCTCCTACCCTGTCCCCCACCCCATATAGTATCCCCTTTCAGCTCCCCAGTGAGGGTGATGTTTTCTATAGGGGAATCTGCAAAGTTTGTCATATCATTTGGAGTAGGGCCTAGGCAGAGGTGATATCATTTTATGTAAAGTGGGTATCCAAATTCCCTTCATCTACAAGGGATAAATACTGATTGATTACTAGAGTTCCCATTGATTAACCAGACATCGAAACTTACATCCACATTCAGGAGTGTCTTGAACAGTTCAGGGTAGTATTTCAACTAGAATAGAATGCCAAGTTACTTTTAATCTATTTCTAATCAGTGTGAACTCTGCTGAGCAAAGCACTCCCAGCAATTGACTACCACAATAACACCAGGTGGTCACATGCCATCTTAGGAAATACTTGCCAAATATATGTTCTCCAGCTTCAAACACTGCATCGATATTAGTTTTTGCATATAGGATACTCATTTCCAAAACACTTAGACATTTCACAATAGGAAGTAGCAAAGCCCCAACTTAAAGATACCATACCCTTTGTTATAATAATGAAATAGAATCTGAGTCATAGCTCACGAGTTGCCAGAAGTCTCAGAAACAAAACCATTATCAATAACCTAGAACTCTCTCTATGAAACATTATGACTCAGACATTGGTACAGAAAGATCATGTGTCATCTTGACCCAAGGTTCAAAGTTGACACACAGTGCAACCAATCTTACAGAGATGATAAGAAAGAAACTGCGGGACATCTGTCACAGTGGAATCATCTTACAGAATAGGACATTAAACAACAAAACGCTTTGGTCTACTTGTCTACAGACTGAAACCTGTGCCATCTGCAGAAATTTTTCTGGATTTTAGTGTAAGCAGCAGGCCACCACTCAAGCATTTATCAAGGCTTCATTGGAAGCACCCTTACCTACATACGATAAAATTATATTTTGTACCAGGGCCCTAATTAGAGATAGAAACATGGCTAAAGATTAGATGCTCCATGCATGTGTGGTTAATTATATGGAACACAAACAATCTCATTTTACTTTTTAATAAACCAGAATCTACTACATGTCACTACTCAAGTCTCACACCTCCAACAAAATATCATACAATATATACATATTTGCTCTCCCCAAATGACTTAAGCACGACTGTGAGTAGTTAACATATTTTTACTTCTAACCATGGATGAAATCTATGTCTAAAATACTGTATACATACAACAATAGGGAATATGATCCAACTTGAGAAGATTATTAGAACATAGGTATTCAATGTGCGAATTCTCATATGTGCATATTTTAGGCCTGTGCCAGTCTATGGCCTTTTTCATACTCATCACCTTCCCACACAAATAGAACTTATTATTTTTATACTGTATCATTTGTGCAACTGGAACACACACACACACACACACACAGACTCAATATGGAAATAAAATACACAGTAACGGAAAAATGCTCACATACATTTACTTTCACAGATAACTGGTGAAGATAGTTATATCGAGATTGCTGAAAAATTGCCTTGTACATTTGGAAAATGATTTACATACCAACATTAAACCAGATGTTCTGGAAGCACTGACACTGAAGAGGAGTCTGACACCTTCTTAGTATCTTTGGTGTTTTCCACAAAAAAGTTCACACTCTCTGTGCCATTGAAGCATATTTATACCAACCAGAATCAAGGAGACACCATTGTTGATGGCAAATTGCTTCCTAAATGTCAACCCAATATGAATTCTTACTAGATGCAGGGTGTGAACATGATATGTAATTCAAATGAGTGATCAATTGCTGTCTACTTAGTTATGAAAAAAATGTTATACACTAAGATAGAAGAATATTCAACTACCTTGAAATGAGGAATTTACACTTCTCTGTGATCCAAACACTATAAGTGTGTCAACAATTGCTCTTCTTGAGGGATGTATTTGGAAGAGGCTTCATAAATCAATTCTTATTCCAAGTTTAAATATGTATGGAGAATAAGTATATCTGCTTTAGTATACCTACTACATACCTGATACAGTCTGACATAACTTTCGGGAGGAAACATAATTATCTGAAACCTCAAGAACAAAACAAGACAAAATGTACTATGTACATTAGTAAGAAAATT
Organism: Mesocricetus auratus; assembly: GCF_017639785.1. Classification (NCBI taxonomy): domain Eukaryota; kingdom Metazoa; phylum Chordata; class Mammalia; order Rodentia; family Cricetidae; genus Mesocricetus; species Mesocricetus auratus. The sequence continues at coordinate 2,842 of NW_024429852.1, forward strand.
CTGCATCTGGATAATATTTCAAACAGAATATCATGCTGGTTTTAACATAGTTTCAGTCAATAGATTGTCAACAGAGCAACACCCACCAAACGGCAGTGTAACACAAGATTACTCAGTATTATCTAAGAATGTTCATCAATTCTAACAAGGGATGTGTCTTCCATATTGTGTCAGTGAAGTGGTGTTTGATTTCAAAGTTTTTGTATTATCATTTCAAGAAACTGAGCCTTTCCTCTGAAGGAAGTCTCACCACACAATTGTTGGGAGAACATATATAGAGAAAAATTAATGAAACCATATTACTTGCTAGGAAATTATTCTATAATCCTAAGAAACAAAACTACTGACATGGAATGCAGAGTCAGAACCGAAGTTGCCTCAGTATGAAACGTCAACATTGTGACTTGAACAATAGTAGTACAAAACCTTCAAATGTCTCCTCTACACCATGTCTTAAGCAAATATGTAGGTTTGCATCTTCTCTGGTGCACAAACTGGCAGTGAAGTTCCACAAGATAAAAATGTAGTCAGCTATTGTAGGATGCCTGATTTCTTTGTAAGCCACAAACTTAATAAGATCTTAACACATTAAATGCTTCCTATTCCACTCATATAAATAGTCATTAACTCCCTCAATGTAGGTTTTTGTTTCTCCTCATTCCACTATGAGGACATACACAGCCCTATCATCCTTGATGTAGCACATCCACTAGTTAAATCAATTCCAAGTATTCAGAATACCATAAAGTGATCCCAACATATTTTAGTAATAACTGGGATGTGATGCTCTTCTGTATCATTGTTGGGTAGTTTGTCTGTAAATATTACCAGAAGCTCATCCTAATTAGAATATAAGAAAGAAAGCAATCCAAAACAAACAAATGTGACGCAGATACAAAAATGAGTAGAGAATAATGAAGTACATATGGAAGGAAAAATAGCAAAGAAAGGAGTCATTGCAAAGGGAATAATTGAATGGCAGGTAAGAGAGAAATTTTTATTTACTCCATTTGTAATGTATAATTCTATGCATAATATCATATGTAATGACAAGTAACCTTAATATATCCATGATTTTCAAAGAAACAGTATATAGGTGGACTTTCATGCTTGAAATGGAGCAGAGTTTATTAAAATTACTGAATAATTTCAAAATAAATGTACAATAATGTAGAATTAACACTTTTATACATCCCTGCAGAATAATATTTTCCCACTATGAGATCTTTTGATTTTCTGTAGTTTGTTGTGAATTTTTGAGACCTCCCAGTGTTTCTGCCATCCACATTAACAAATCTAATTTTCTCAATTTTAAACTAAAGTTCAGACTGTCAGTTTGGGAATATATTAATTATGTAGAGGAATGCATATAAAACTAATATTTTAGAAGAAGCAAAAAACAGGTATAAATATATAATAATAATATAATATCAAATATAAAGGAAAGAAAGCCTTTCAGTTGAATCACTGTTTTCTCTACTCTACGGAAAGGGGAATGAAAAACCACTACTCCAGAGAGTAAATTCTTAAAGAAAAAAACATCCACCAAAAGGTTTTAGCCTAAGAAGTCAAGTACCTTGGCTTGGGTTATAGTTTCTGATTAATGCCACTTTCCAGTACTTGTTCAAAGACTTGATTGGGAGCACCACAACCAAAATATCTGGAAATAAAATTTTGTAAAGAATACTTTTGTTGTTTTATTAATACATGCAAACCCAACACTGATTTTCAGCTGAACCCTAAACATTGAGACCATGATACAGCCCCTAAAGAATATTTATTCATTCTCCAAGGGAATTTTATTGTTTCACTTGGTAAATCCATTTTTTTATTTTATCATTTTTTAAATTTTAAATAGCTTGTTTTACATGTCAATCCCATTTCCCTCTCCCTCCCCTCCTCCCGCACTCCCCTTCCCCCCCACCCTCCCACCCTATTGCCAAATCCTTCCACATAGGGGATATCAGAGTCTGTCATTTTACTTTGGGTAGGGTCCAGGCACTCCCCTAAGAGTCCAGGCTGAGAGAGCATCCCTCTTTGTGCTATAGGCACACGAAGACTGTTTATATATCAGGGATAGACACTGATCCACAGCTCAGGGCCCCATAGGTTGCCCAGGCCTTCTTACTGACACTCACATTTGGGGGGTCCAGATCAGTCCAATGCTGGCCTCCCCACTGTCAGTCTGGGGTCCAAGAGCTCTCCCCAGTTCAGATCAGCTGTCTCTGCTGGTTTTGCCAGCCCATTCTTTGCCAATTTGCTCATCACTCCTCTCTCTCTGTCACCGGGTTTCTTGGGTTCAGTTCAGTGATTAATTGTGTGTTTGCCTCTGCTTCCATCAGTCACAGGATGAAGGCTCCCGGATGGTTATAGACATCAAGTTCATTATCAGGAATGGACATTCGAGGTGGTCTCTCCACTATTGCTTAGCTTGCCAATTGGTGTTATCCCTTTAGATCACTCGAGGTCACTCTGGTGCCTGATCTGATTTCGATCCTATGATTCCCTCTTCCCCCTATTCTACCCCCAACCCCTCAACTTCCTTTTCCCCCATGACCAACTCTCTTGCTCTTCACCCCCTCTCTTCTTCCCAGGTCCCACTCCCCCCACCCTCGCTGTGTTCCCCATCCATTCAGGGGATCTTGTCTCCATCCTCTTCTCTTGGGTACTATGCATATATGCATATATTTTAGGTTCTTTCCTGTTTCCCAGACTCTATATCAGTGGAAGTGCAGACTGGCACTATCCTGATACATGTCTAAAATCCATATATGAGTGAGTACATACCATGTTTGTCTTTTTGCGACTGGGTTACCTCACTCAGGATGGTTTCTTCCAGTGCTATCCATTTCCCTGCGAATTTCAAGATTCCATTGTTTTTTCTGCTGAGTAACACTCCATTATATAAATGTACCACATTTTCTCTATCCACTCTTCAGTTGAGGGGCATCTAGGTTGCTTCCAGGTTCTGGCTATTACAAATAATGCTGCTATGAACATAGTGGAGCAGATGCCATTCTTGTATGAACTTGCCTCATTTGGATATATGCCTAAGAGTGGAATTGCTTTGTCTAGTGGTATATTAATTCCCATTTTCCTGAGGAATCTCCATACTGATTTCCAAAGAGGCTGTATGAGTCGGCACTCCCACCAACAGTGGAGGAGTGTTCCTCTCTCTCCACATCCTCTCCAGCATAAATTGTCTTCGGTGTTTTTGATTCTAGCCATTCTGACAGGAGTAAGATGGTATCTCAGAGTTGTTTTGATTTGCATTTCCCTGATGGCTAAGGATGTTGAGGACTTTCTTAAGTGTCTCTTGGCCATTTTAGCCTCCTCTACTGAGAATTCTCTATTTAGCTCTGTACCCCACCTTTTAATTGGATCCTTTGGTGTTTTGGAGACTTGTTTCTTGAGTTCTTTGTAAATTTTGGAGATTAGCCCTCTGTCAGATGAAGGGTTAGTGAATATCTTTTCCCATTCTGTGGCCTGCCTTTTTGTCTTTTTGACTGTGTCCTTTGCCTTACAGAAGCTTTTTAGTTTCAGAAGGTCCCATTTGTTAATTGTCGATCTCAGTGCCTGTGCCACTGGGGTTATGTTTAGGAAGTGGTCTCCTGTACCAACTCGTTGAAGAGTATCTCCCACTTTCTCTTCTAAAAGTTTCAGTGTGGCTGGATTTATGTTGAGATCTTTGATCCATTTGGACTTAAGTTTTGTACAAGGCGATAAACATGGATCTATCTGCAGTCTTCTGCATACCAGTACCCAGTTATGCCAGCACCATTTGTTGAAGATGCTTTCTTTTTTCCATTGTACAGTTTTAGCTTCTTTGTCAAAAATCAAGTGTTCATAGGTGTGTGGGTTAAAATTAGAGCTTTCGATTCGGTTCCATTGGTCTACCTGCCTATTTTTGTGCCAATACCAAGCTGTTTTCAGGACTATAGCTCTATAATAGAGCTTGAAGTCAGGTATGGTGATGCCTCCTGAAGTTTCTTTATTGTATAGGGATGTTTTAGCTATCCTGGGCCTTTTGTTTTTCCATATATAGTTGATTAATGTTCTTTCCAGTTCCTTGAAGAATTGTGATGGAATTTTGATAGGGATTGCATTGAATCTGTAGACTGCTATTGGCAAGATTGCCATTTTTATTATGTTGATCCTACCAATCCAAGAGCATGGGAGATCTTTCCATTTTCTGGTATCTTCTTTGATTTCTTTCTTTAAAGACACAAAGTTCTTGATATACATGTCTTTAATTTCCTTGGTTAAAATTATCCCCAGATATTTGATGCTGTTTTTGGCTATTGTAAAGGGTGATGTTTCTCTGATTTCTTGTCGTGTCTGCTGCGCGGCCTGTGTCTGAGAACGTGCGGAGGGTGTCGGGGATTGACAACACAGAGACTTGTTCAACGATGTAAAGAAAACTTTAAGCAGGCCCCAAAAATGTTCAAGAAAAACTTCCTAAGAAAGGCTCCCACCAGAGAAGCTTCTGCTCTCTCCCCTACCCTGGCTGGTTCTGCTCTGACCCCCAAAACTAATCTGGGTGTGGCAGAAGAGGCGGTTAGTCTTTGGACAAGGTCGAGGTCAGGGTGGTTTCTGTGGGCAGGCCTTTTCCAGGAACTTATTGCCCCCGGGCATTGTATTGTTTTTAGTAAACATGTTTTTAGTAAACATTGTCTTACAGCTGCCTACTCCCAGGCAGAAGGGGACGTGGGTCTCTGCTCAAGGTCTGGTGTTCCCACAATTCACCCCTTTTTATTTTTAAATGAGGCACTCCTGGCTTAGGTCAAGTAGGGTCACCCTTCCTTTCCCGTCCTTGGGGGACCTTGAACCCCTGTCTTAGGCGGGAGGGGTCTTCCCCACAGGTTGCCCGTCAACAGAGCGCCCCAACTTTAAATCATCTGTAACCAACCTTCATGGCTATCGGGATTGCCATGGGCTAAGCTAAGCAATACTTGGTTACGGATCTCTTGCCTCTGGAACAAGGCACGTTTGAGCTCGGCATAAAGCCAGAATGCCTACCGCCACTGCCACCATTTCCAGGACCCCCATTGACATAGCGCCTCTCCATCACCGTACCCATCACCAGATCTGGGCCATAACATTCTACCAGCCTTCATCTGTTACAAGGGTAACATGCACGTGATTTACATTCTGTTACAAGGGTAACCTGCATGTGACTTAGATTTACAATTTGATAAAGTTACAATTGTTCCATGATCTGCTCAGGAAAGCATTTAGAAAGTGCACTTGCACAGATACATTAGGTACAATCATTGATGTTACACATGTAGCATTATGAAAAATATGAACAATAGGCTTGTTGCACTATCCACAGAGCACCAATTTGTTCCTGTGGTGATGCAGTTTGTTGATTTAATGTCAGCTGATTATGCGACTTGAGTCAAAGTCTCCTTTTTGTCGCATTAGGACAAGTTGCATCTCTCTAGAAAAATACACTGGCCTAGTCGTGATTCCAGAAACAGGAACCATCAAGTCTGATATTTCAAGTGACCATGTCCTGTTCAATTACTGAAAAGAGGCTTTTGCCCCTCATCACAGTCCATACCAATGTCCAAATGTTTTAAATGGGTCCTTTTTTCTCTGTTGGCTTCACGATGAAAACTCATGGGTCCGGAAGGTTGATGCAGCAGGTCTGTTGAGAAACTGGAAATCTCGAACCGACTGTTTTCTTTCTTTCTTGGGCTCTAGATTCGATGACATCAAGGTTCAGGAACACTGATTTAGGAGATCTCACTCAAACTGGCTTAGGTAGGCTCCCATGGTCTCAGGTCCAGTTTTTCTCTGCTCCATGCCAAAGCTTTTATTCTTTTCCTACAAGAAAACACAAACATGCCCTCGACCCCAAATTAGGGTCTTCTCCACTGTTTAGTGCATGGATGTCTCCATTTGACCTGAGCAATGGTTGCTCAAGTTCCATCATGCCAGAATCTGTCTGAAGCTCACTGGCATTCACATTATAAAATTTTTAAATGAGGAGTGTATTATTTGATGAGTCATATGGGGACTGGGGACATTATTCCCCCTTTTTTATTTTCTAAAAATTTTTTTGAACTGTTGAAGCTGGACCATAATAGTAGAAGGATTTGTCTACCCTCCTTGGTTGACTATCTAGGTAAATTGGGGTCACTACTTAGATTATTTGTAGATGCCCATTAAAAAGGACATATCCTTTAAATATTTGCCAAAAACTTCTGAAAATCACTCAAAGATTGTAAACTATACTGTGTCCAAATAACTTGTGAAAATTATTTGAAGTCTGAGAGCAGTCTTTCCCAATCTAACCTGTAGAGCTCTCACTAGCTGACAAGGCCTCATTTGCATCTTAAATTTTTCTGTTAAAACATTAACAGACTGGCTGGATGTTCCTTTTGTCTATATTTAAAGCAATCTAGGTAGCTTCTTAACTATTTTTGAAGGGATTTAAGTATCCTTTTAATCATATAAGCAGTTCACACTCACGCATTCACAATCACATTTCATACATACCGGTGTGGCCACACCATACATTCAGAACATGCATCTTTCAGTCATCCTTTTTCCCTAGGTCATGATTAGTCTGTTGCAATGAAGCTTCCTTAATTGAAATCTATGTAAAAGAACAACTCCAGCCAATGCTTGAACTAAGAGGTTAAAAAGTCCTGTATGTTCTTTATCATTCCTCCATTTGAGCTACAGTCATGGGGTACAGCCGTACCTACTCCTTGTAACTCTGTAGATGCAAGGTGGAGAGCCCAAGCTTTTGGCCAAAAGTTTTTAGAGATGACTCACAAAATAGAACTTAAATGTAAACAAAATTTTTCATTCCATATACCTTTGTATTTTTCTTTTTCTTTACTTAATACCAGTACCTCTTTACTGTTACCAATTTTTTTGAGTCAGGGTTTCTCTGTATTGTTTGAGGCTGTCAGTCCAGCCTGGCCTCGAACTCACAGAGATATGCCTGCCTCTGCCTCCCAAGTGCTGGGATTAAAGGCGTGTGCCACCACCGCCCATCTTGTTACCAAATTTTTTTTTCCGAGACAGGGTTTCTCTGTACTATTTGGAGGCTGTCCTGGACCTTGCTTTGTAGACCAGGCTGGCCTTGAACTCAAGAGATCTGCCTGCCTGTGTCTCCCGAGTACTGGGATTAAAGGCGTGTGCCGCCAACGCCCGGCTATTCACCCATTTTCAATCCAACTTTCAACCCAGGATGTTCCCTCATAAAGGCGTGTTGGGATTAAAGGCGTATGCCGCTGGGATTAAAGGCGTATGCCACTGGGATTAAAAGCATATGCCACTGGCAATCTCTTGGCTTTCCCTACTTCTTGACCCTGGTATCAGGCTTAGGAGGGGGAAACTCAGAATGTCTAGTTTCTGACTTTTTAATCTCATTGGCGGCAGCCGCTCCCAATGTATTATTGGTGTTATAAAATTTGATGAACAGGGAGCTGGAATGACTAACTGGCATCAACATGGGGGGAATCCTCACCAACGCCCATATTTCCCTTACCTGAGTGTTCAGCAATGGTTGGATCATCTTTATCATGGTGAGCATTCCTAGTATCCGGAGTAGTATTGGGGTCGACATGCCTGATGCACCGTTCGGGGACCCAAATAGGCTTCTCACTTCCTGGAGGGAAAACACAAACAGCCCCTCGGACCCTAGCTAATAGGGGGATGGGTGGCTGCCATTTTCCTGTAATTAAGTCCTTCCATCTGACCCATCCCAAGGACTGGGAGGGTTTGTTCCAATGTCTCTCCATAGCAGACAAATTATTACGGTCTATGGTCAAAAAATTTAAAATGTAAAGTATGGTGGATAACTGAATATTGGGGGAGGTAACATACTCCCCCTTTTTATTTTCTTAAAATACTGTTTGAGAGTGGCATGGGTGCGCTCCACAATAGCCTGTCCCGTGGGGTTGTGAGGAATACCAAAAGAATGGACAATGTGATGTTCCCTGCAAAAGGCAGCAAAGCGATTGCTGGCATAGGCAGGGCCATTATCCGTTTTTAGGGCATCGGGAACGCCCATGTAGGCAAAGGCCTGCAGGCAATGAGAAATAACATCTTTAATCTTCTCTCCTGAGTGGAGAGAGGCAAAAATCAGTTTAGAATACGTATCCACCGAGACATGCATGTATTTTAATTTCCCTGCCTGCGGCAGGTGAGTAACATCCATTTGCCAGAGATGGTTGGCCCTGAGGCCCCGGGATTTACCCCCTCATTGGGAAAATTATGATAAGGGGCACAATCAGGGCACTGTGTCGCTATGGATAAGGGGCACCCAGTGTGAAATTTAATGGAGCGGGCATTTAGATGATACCGCTCATGGAGCTGGTAGGCAAGCTGCTCCTGAGTAAATAAGACCCTAGGGCGGGTCAAGGAGTCAGCAATTTGATTGCCCTGGGCAAGGGGTCCTGGAAGGTTAGTATGTGCACGAATAAATCCCACATAAGCAGGGTGGATGCGCTGCCAAATAAGATGTTGGAGCTGAACTAATAAGGAACGAACCTGGGAGGTTGGAAGAACATATGGAGAAGTTTCTAAAGGTCTAACAATGTTGGCAACATAAACACTATCAGTATATAAGACGCCCCTAAAGGACTTGCCTTCTATCTTTAATGTAAGCTCGGGGCGGTTCTCCATAGTGGCGACCCAAAATGCTGCCGGGCCGGTACTTCCAAAACCTTGGTTGCCCCTTTTCTCTTTAATTTTTCTAGCCTCACAAGGAGCTGTAGGGAGAAGGAGTAACTGAGCAATCCGTTCTCCTGCAGGGATGGCAACAACCCCACTGCCCACTGATGTCATTATTTTAATCTCCCCCTCACTATCCTGGTCTATAACACCGGGGTGTACCTGGATGCCTCGAAGAATAGTACTGGACCGTCCCAAGAGTAGTCCGACCGTGCCTGGGGGCAATGGCCCATGCACCCCAGTAGGGAGGGCCTGGATCCCCATTTCCGGTGTTAGGATTGCCCGGGCAGAGGGAGCGAGGTCCAATCCTGCACTCCCTGAGGTGGCTCTAAGGAGGTCTGAGATATGAAGGGGTTGCTCTGGGGGAGAAAATGAATCCTGCCACTGCCCGGAGCAGGGGTCATTGCCCCGTACACATTGGTTTTGGGGCCCTGGGGCGGGGCCCTCCTCCCGTTTCCCTGATTATTATTAGCAGGAAGGAAATTTCCCTCCTGGTCAGTTTTAGAGTAGCAGTCATTGGCCCAATGATATCCCCTTCGGCAACGGGAGCATAAACCAGGTCTCTTGAGACCCGTAGTACTATTTTGAGGGCACTCTCGACGGAAGTGTCCCTCCCTACCACAGCTGAAACATGTTTTTCTCCCTCCCAGAGTGGGTCTTTCTTTCCCCACTTGGGGCCGAATGGCAGCAGCTAACACTTGGCCCTGGATGAAGTTCCCATCAATGTCCCTACAGATCCGGATATAGTCATTTAGACTTTTATTACGATAGGGGCGAAGAGCCTCCTTACAGTACTTATTTGCATTTTCAAATGCCATCTGCTTGATGACTGACATCGCAGGCCCAATGCCCCCAAATATTCTTTCTGCTACCTGACTGAGACGGTCTACGAAGTCTTGAAAAGGTTCGGAGGGTCCTTGAAGGACTTTGGACAGATGATCCCTCCTTCCTTGGAAGGCAATGCTTTCCAAGCCCCTTGGGCCGCTGCTACCACTTGAGCATAGACTGCGATGTCATATTGCATTTGTTGCTGAATGGTGGCATATTGACCACTCCCGGTAAGCATCTCCACATTTCTCTGGGGCTGTCCGGCCTGTGCATTTCTTTGGGCTGTCTGGCTGCATCTTTCCTGAAACTCACCTCTCCAAATCAAGTAATCTCCCCCTGATAGAGTCGCTCGGCAAAGCTGCTGCCAATCACTAGGTGTCAAGTTAAGAGACGCAAAAGATTCCATTAAGGAAAGTGTAAAGGGAGCCTGTGCTCCATAATTTAAAGTTGCCTCCTTAAGTTGTTTTATATCCTTAAAATTTAAAGGGTTATGATGCCGAATGACCTGTCCAGAATTGTTCGGGTCTGGAACTTCCATTACTGGGGCCACCACCGGGCAGCATTGGACCCCTCCTCTGGGTCTTCCCTCCAGGTCCGAGAAGGACTGGGTTATCTCATAGGAGGAGTCCCTTTTTTCAGAGTATGAGGAAGGGTTTCTCTCCCTGTCCTGTCTTTCCTTAATTCGAATCTTTTTCAGTTCTTTTTTTAGGGCCGCGATCTCAGCAAGTAACCGTTCCTTTTCAGACTGTGACAAGTCTGAGTCTGAGCTACTTCCATTTTCTAGGTCTGATAGAGAAGGATATAACCGAGTCTGACCGGAGTTCTTCTGTTTGGATCGCGCCCGGAGATCTCTACCCGTTTTTTTGTTGTTCACTAAGAGACTCCTCCTCATCCTCACTAACAATGGAGCTTCTAGTTTCAGCCAGTGTCTGTTTATCCTCACTCTCTGCCCCTGAACTCAAGGAGGCTTGAGTCTCTGTCTCTTGTAACTCTAAAAAGGCCTCTTTTGTGTCCTGAACTACCTGGCGGTGACGAACCTTATCTGTCAAGAGTGCTCCCCTCACTAATCTCCATAAGGAGAATGTCGTAGGGGGCAAGGACTCAGATCCCTCTTTTCGTAAAAGTCTATGAAGATCACGGCGAACCTCCTCCCAATCTGGAATATTTAAGCTTCCCCCAGTAATGAACCATGGACTGGCTCGCTTTGATCGATTTTAGAAAGCCTTCTAGGGTTTTAGACTTGACTGCAGTCCCATGTTCTTTAAGTAACTATTTTAGTTGATACTGCAATGATTCTAGCTTCCCGGAACTATTCCCCATAGTTTCTTAACCCCGTCCACTTACCTCGCTTTCACGATCTCGATGGGACCTCCAATTGTCGCGTCTGCTGCAGCGGCCTGTGTCTGAGAACGTGCAGAGGGTGTCGGGGATTGAACATTGTTCAACGATGTAAAGAAAACTTTAAGCAGGCCCCAAAAAGGTTCAAGAAAAACTTCCTAAGAAAGGCTCCCACCGGAGAAGCTTCTGCTCTCTCCCCTACACTGGCTGGTTCAGCTCAGACCCCAAAAACTGATCTGGGCGTGGCAGAAAAGGTGGTTAGTCTTTGGATAAGTTCGAGGTCAGGGTGGTTTCTGTGGGCAGGCCTTTTCCAGGAACTTATTGCCCCCGGGCATTGTATTGTTTTTAGTAAACATGTTTTTAGTAAACATTGTCTTACAGCTGCCTACTCCCAGGCAGAAGGGGAAGTGGGTCTCTGCTCAAGGTCTGGTGTTCCCACAATTTCTTTCTCAGTCACTTCATCATCTGTATATAATAGGGCCACTGATTTTTTGCAGTTTACCTTGTATCCTGCCACATTGCTAAAGGTGTTTATCAGCTCTAGGAGTAACCTTGCAGAGTTTTATGGGTCACTTATGTAAACTATCATATCATCTGCAAATAGTGAAAGTCTGACTTCTTCTTTTCCTATTTGTATCCCCTTTATCTCCTTTTGTTGTCTTATTGCTGTAGCTAGAACATCAAGTACAATATTGAAGAGATATGGAGAGAGTGGACAGCCTTGTCTTGTTCCTGATTTTAGAGGAATTGCTTTGAGTTTCTCTCCATTTAGTTTGATGTTAGCTGTTGGTTTACTGTATATTGCTTTTATTATATTCAGGTACGTTCCTGTTATCCCTGATCTCTCTAGGACCTTTATCATGAGTGAGTGCTGGATTTTGTCAAAGGCTTTTGCAGCATCTAGTGAGATGATCATGTGGTTTTTCTTTCGCAGATTGTTAATATGTGGATTACATTGATAGATTTTCTAATGTTGAACCATCCCTGCATTCCTGGGATGAAGCCTACTTGATCATGGTGGATGATTTTTCTGATGTGTTCTTGAATCCGGTTTGTGAGTATTTTATTGAGTATTTTTGCATCGATGTTCATGAGGGAAATTGGTCTATAGTTCTCTTTCTTAGTTGTGTCTTTGTGTGGCTTGGGTATCAAGGTAATTGTAGCCTCATAGAAAGGGTTTGGCAGTGAGCCTCCTGCTTCTATTGTGTGGAATATTTTGAGGAGTATTGGAATTAGCTCTTCTTTGAAATGATGGTAGAATTCTGCACTGAATCCATCTGGGCCTGGGCTTTTTTTATTTGGGAGACTTTTGATGACTGCTTCTATTTCATCAGGGGTTATAGGTCGGTTTAGATTGTTTATCTGCTCTTGATTTAGTTTTGGCAAGTGATATCTATCCAGGAAATTGTCCATTTCCTTTAAATTTTCAAATTTTGTGGAGTACAGATTTGCAAAGTATGCCCTGATGATTCTCTGAATTTCCTCAGAGTCTGTTGTTATGTCCCCTTTTTCATCCCTGATTTTGTTAATTAGCATGCTCTTCCTCTGTCTTTTGGTTAGTTTGGACAGATGTTTATCTATTTTGTTGATTTTCTCAAAGAACCAACTCTTTGTTTCATTGATTCTTCTCAGTGTTTTTCTGGTTTCTACTTGATTGATTTCAGCCCTCAATTTGATAATTTCCTGGCGTCTGCTCCTCCTGGGGGAGTTTGCTTCTTTTTGTTCTAGAACATTCAGCTGTGCTATTAATTCTCTAGTATGACTGTTCCCAAGTTTTTTCATGTGGCCACTTAGTGCTATAAACTTTCCTCTCAGCACTGCTTTCAAAGTGTCCCATAAGTTTGTGTATGTTGTGTCTTCATTCTCATTGAAATCGAGGAAGTCTTTAGTTTCTCTTTATATTTGTTCCTTTACCCAGGGATGGTGCAATTGTGCATTGTTCAATCTCCTTGAGTTTGTAGGGTTTCTGCGATTTGTGTTATTGTTGAATTCTAATGTTAATGCATAGTGGTCTGATAAGATTCAGGGGGTTATTCCAATTTTTTTTATCTGTGGAGATTTGCAATGTTTCCTATTATGTGGTCAATGTTAGAGAAGGTTCCATGTGGTGCCGAGAAGAAGGTATATCCCTTTGTATTTGGGTGGAATGTTCTATAGATGTCTGTTAAACCCAGTTGGGTCATAACTTCTATTAGTTCTTTTGTTTCTTTGTTAAGTTTCTGTCTGGAGGTCCTGTCTAGCGGTGAGAGCAGAGTGTTGAAGTCTCCTACTATTAATGTGTGAGATTGTATGTGCATTTTGAGCTTTAGTAATGTTTCTTTCACGAATGTAGGTGCCTTTGTATTTGGGGCATAGATGTTTAAAATTGAGACTTTGTCTTGATGTATTTTTCCTTTGATGTATATGAAGTGTCCTTCTTCATCTCTTTGGATTGATTATAATTTGAAGTCTAATTTGTTAGATAATAGCAAGCTGGACTCGCTAGGGTTGGGGTCTTGGAGCA
>NW_024429853.1:0-7248 GCF_017639785.1 Mesocricetus auratus
GACCTGGACTGACTCTTGTCTTAAGGCTCCATTATTTCTTGATGCTGTGGATGTTTTCCAGCTCCTTCAGCCACCTGATTTATGCCATCACAAAATTACCACTTTTCTCACTTGCAGAAAGTGCCCAAACAGTGTAGGTATTTCAAAGAAGTGTGTCCACTGGTCCAGTATTTCAGTGAGGGCTGAAGCCTCCAGTTTCCCTGGCAGTTACCTTCACTCTAGGCAGAGTAACTACCTCTAGCATTAGTCTCTCCAGGGACCCTCATCTCTCACATCCATTCAACATCTAGATTGTTTAAGGCAAGAATGAAACCATCAGGCCATCAGATACAGGTTTCTGCTGTGGGAACGGCTAAACAAATCAGGGATCAGGGATGCAATGGTACCTGTCACCAACAAAGAACAGGACCCATGATTTCTCCCCTATCTGTCCCTGTTCTTATTTCCTTTGTCTCTGGGCAATGCTTCCTCTTCCCCTGCAGTTAGGACTCTTAGTCTCCAACTCTCTGGCAGGTTATCACCCAGTAACTCCAGGTTGGGTTTCTTTCTCCCAGATGGTGTCTTGTCTCTGTGCTGAGCTCGACCATTCTGTTCAACCCCTCACCCCTTTAGTTTCTCTCTGGTGTTGCTGAAGTGTCTTGTCCCACCAGGTTCCACTGCTTCAGCCCCCAAATGAACACGAGATGCTATATTAATTATGAAACTGTTGGCTGTGTCTAGGGTTTCTTACTGGCTATCTCTTAATTATTAACCCATAACTACTAATCTTTGTATCTCCTTGTGGCCTTATCTTTTTTTTTTTTTTTTAAATTTTATTTTCCAGTTTAAATTTAGATAAGAATCAAGGTTGCTTCACAAGTCAGTTCCAGGTCCCTCTCCCATTCCCTCCCTTCCTCCCGTGCCCTCCCCTCCCCCCCCGTTATCCTCTCATTTCTCCAGGGAGGGTGAGGCCCTCCATGGGGGTGTCCATAGTGTGTCATTTCATATAGGGCAGGGCCTAGACCCTTTCCCAAGAGTTCTGGGTGAGAGTGCTCCTCACATTGTTCTATTGGAGTCCAAAGTCCGTGTGTAAACTTGGGATGGGTACTGATCTGCTGCCCAAGGCTCAATAGATTCCCTAGGCCTCTTCACTGACACCCAGATTCAGGGGGTCTTGATCAGTCCCATGCTGGCTTCCCAGGCTAATGCCTGGGATTCAAGAGTTAACCTTTGTCTGGTCAGCTGTTTCTGGGGGTTAAACCAGCCCAGTCTTAATCCCTTTGATCATCAGTCCTCCCTCTCTGTTACTGGCTTTCTTGAGTTCAGCTCAGTACTTAACCAAGGGAGTCTGCCTCTTCTTCGATCAGCCACTAAATAAAGTTTCTGTTTCCCAGACTCTCTGGCCATAGGATTGTAGGCTGGCACTCCCCAGATCTATGTCTAAAATCCATATATGAGAGAGTACATGCCATGTTTCTCTTTTTGTGACTGGGTTACCTCACTCAGGATGGTTTCTTCTAGTGTCATCCATTTGCCTGCGAATCTCATGATTCCATTATTTTTTTCTGCTGAATAGTACTCCATTGTGTAGATGTACCACATTTTCTCTATCCACTCTTCGGGTGAGGGACATCTAGGTTGCTTCCACGTTCTGGCAATTACAAATAAAGCTGCTATGAACATAGTGGAACAGACCTCTTTGTTGTATGAATGGGCATCTTTTGGATATATGCCTAAGAGTGGAGTTGCTGGGTCTTGTGGTAGGTTTATTCCCATTTTTCTGAGGAATCTCCACACTGATTTCCAAAGTGGCTGAACCAGTTGGCACTCCCACCAGCAATGGAGGAGTGTCCCCCTTTCACCACATCCTCTCCAGCATAAATTGTCATTGGTGTTTTTGATTTTAGCCATTCTGACAGGGGTGAGATGGTATCTGAGAGTTGTTTTGATTTGCATTTCCCGGATGGCTAAGGATGTTGAGCACTTTCTCAAGTGCCTCTCAGCCATTTTAGACTCCTCTATTGAAAACTCTCTATTTAGTTCTGCAGCCCACTTTTTAATAGGGTCCTTTGGTGTTTTGGAGACTTGCTTCTTGAGTTCTTTGTAAATTTTGGAGATCAACCCTCTGTCAGATGTGGGATTAGTGAATATTTTTTCCCATTCTGTGGGCTGCCTTTTTGTCTTGCTGACTGTGTCCTTTGCCTTACAGAAGCTTCTCAGTTTCAGTAGGTCCCATTTATTAATTGTTGATCTTACTGCCTGTGCTACTGGTGTTATGTTCAGGAAGCTGTCTCCTGTACCAATTGTTCAAGGGTACCACCCACTTTCTCTTCTAAGAGGTTCAGTGTGGCTGGATTTATGTTGAGGTCTTTGATCCATTTGGACTTAAGTTTTGTGCATGGCGATAGACATGGATCGATCTGCATTCTTCTACATGCCAGTCTCCAATTATGCCAGCACCATTTGTTGAAGATGCTTTCTTTATTCCATTGTATATTTTTAGCTTCTTTGTCAAAGATCAGATGTTCGTACGTGTGTGGGTTAATACCCGGGTTTTCAATTCGATTCCATTGGTCTACCTGTCTATTTTTGTGCCAATACCAAGCTGTTTTCAGGACTATAGCTCTATAATAGAGCTTGAGGTCAGGGATGGTGATGCCTCCGGACGTTGCCTTGTTGAACAGGGTTGTTTTGGCTATCCTGGGTCTTTTGTTTTTCCATACAAAATTGATTATTGTTCTTTCAAGGTCTGTGAAGAACTGTGCTGGGATTTTAATGGGGATTGCATTGAATCTGTAGATTGCTTTTGGCAGGATTGCCATTTTTACTACATTGATCCTACCTATCCAAGAGCATGGGAGATCTTTCCATTTTCTGAGGGCTTCTTTAATTTCTTTCTTTAAAGATTCAAAGTTCTTACGATACAGGTCTTTCACTTGTTTGGTTAGCGTTACCCCAAGGTATTTTATGTTGTTTGTGGCAATTGTAAAGGGTGATGTTTCTCTGATTTCTCTTTCAGCCCTTTTATCATCTGTATATAGTAGGGCTACTGATTTTCTTGAGTTGATCTTGTAGCCTGCCACTTTGCTGAAGGTGTTAATCAGCTGTAAGAGTTCCCTGGTAGAGTTCTTTGGGTCATTGATGTAAACTATCATATCGTCTGCAAACAGTGAAAGTTTGACCTCTTCCTTCCCAATTTGTATCCCCTTGATCCCCCTTTGTTGTCGTATGGCAATAGCTAGGACTTCAAGTACCATGTTGAAAAGGTATGGAGAGAGTGGACAGCCTTGTTTTGTTCCTGATTTTAGAGGAATTGCATTGAGTTTCTGTCCATTTAGTTTGATGTTGGCTGTTGGTTTACTGTATATAGCTTTTATTATGTTTAAGTATGTCCCTGTTATCCCAGATCTCTCCAAGACCTTTATCATGAAGGGGTGTTGGATTTTGTCAAAGGCTTTTTCAGCATCTAGTGAGATGATCATGTGATTTTTGTTTTTCAGCTTGTTTATATGGTGGATTACGTTGATGGATTTTCGTATGTTGAACCATCCCTGCATTCCTGGGATGAAACCTACTTGATCGTGGTGAATGATTGTTTTGATGTGTTCTTGGATCCGATTTGCCAGTATTTTATTGAGTATTTTTGCATCAATGTTCATGAGGGATATTGGTCTGAAGTTCTCTTTCTTAGTTGTATCTTTGTGTGGCTTGGGGATCAAGGTTATTGAAGCCTCATAGAAAGAGTTTGGCAAAGACCCTTCTGCTTCTATTGTGTGGAACACTTTGAGAAGAATTGGTATAAGCTGTTCTTTGAATTTCTGGTAGAATTCTGCACTGAGGCCATCTGGACCTGGGCTTTTTTTGGTTGGGAGACTTTTGATGACAGCTTCTATTTCCATAGGGGTTATAGGTCTATTTAAATTGCTTATCTGTTCTTGATTTAGTTTTGGCAATTGATAGCTGTCCAGGAAGTCATCCATTTCCTTTAAATTTTCGAATTTTGTGGAGTACAGGTTTTCAAAGTATGACCTAATGATTCTCTGGATTTCCTCAGAGTCTGTTGTTATGTCCCCCTTTTCATTTCTAATTTTGTTAATTTGCGTGTTCACTCTCTGCTGTTTGGTAAGTTTGGACAAAGGTTTGTCTATCTTGTTGATTTTCTCAAAGAACCAACTCTTCGTTGCGTTGATTCTTTGTATTGTTTTCCTGGTTTCTACTTTATTGATTTCAGCCCTCAATTTGATTATTTCCTGGCGTCTACTCCTCCTGGGGAGTGTGCTTCTTTGTGTTCTAGAGCTTTCAGCTGTGATGTTAATTCTCTGGTATAACTGTTCTCCTGTTTCTTCATGTGAGCATTTAGCGCTATGAACTTCCCCCGTAGCACTGCTTTCAAAGTGTCCCATAGGTTTGGGTATGTTGTGTCTTCATTCTCATTGAATTCGAGGAAGTCTTTAATTTCTTTTTTATTTCCTCTTTGACCCAGGGATGGTGCAGTTGAGCATTATTCAATTTCCATGAGTTTGTAGGTTTTCTGCAATTTGTGTTGTTGTTGAATTCTAATTTTAAAGCATGGTGGTCTGATAAGATGCATGGAGTTATTCCAATTTTTTTGTAGCTGCTGAGGTTTGATATGTTGCCAAGTATGTGGTCGATTTTTGAGAAGGTTCCATGTGGTGGTGAGAAGAAGGTATATTCTTTTTTATGTGGATGAAATGTTCTATAGATATCTGTTAATCCCAGTTGGGTCATTACTTCTATTAGCCCTTTTGCTTCTTTGTTGAGTTTCTGTTTGGTATTCCTGTCTAGTGGTGAGAGTGGTGTGTTGAAATCTCCCACTATAACTGTGTGGGGCTTTAGATGAGATTTAAGTTCTAATAATGTTTTTTTAACAAATGTGGATGCCTTTGTATTTGGGGCATAGATGTTCAGAATAGACACTTCCTCTTGGTGGGTTTCACCTGTGATGAGTATGTAATGACCTCCTTCATCTCTTTTGATTGATTTTATTTTAAAGTCTAGTTTGTTAGATATTAGGATTGCTACCCCGGCTTGTTTCTTGGGTCCATTCGATTGAAAAATTTTTTCCCAACCTTTAATTCTCAGGTAATGTCTGTCTTTAAGGGTGAGGTGTGTTTCCTGTATGCAGCAGAAGGAAGGGTTCTGTCTTCGAATCCAATCTGCTAGTCTGTGTCTTTTTATGGGTGAGTTAAGGCCATTAATATTGAGGGATATTAATGACCAATGATTGCTCATCCTTCTTCGATTTGCGATGGTTGTTGTTGGTGGAATTATGTGTGGAATTTCACCCCTTTGTTCTTTTGGCTGTTGGTAGAGAGAGATTCTCTAATGCTTATGTTTTTCTGGTTGTAGTTAGCTTCCTTGGGTTGGAGTTTTCCTTCCAAAATTTTCTGTAGGGCTGGGTTAGTGGACACATATTGCTTGAATCTAGTTTTGTCATGGAATATCTTGTTTTCTCCGTCTATAGTGATTGAGAGCTTTGCCGGGTATAGTAGTCTGGGCTGGCATCCGTGGTCTCTTAGTGTAGGTAGAATATCTATCCAGGACCTTCTGGCTTTCAGCGTTTCCATGGAGAAATCAGGTGTAATTCTGATAGGTCTGCCTTTATATGTTACTTGACCTTTTTCCTTAGCTGCTCTTAATATTCTTTCTTTATTCTGTATGTTTGGGGTCTTGATTATTATGTGGCGAGGGGATTTTTTTTGTGGTCCACTCTATTTGGTGTTCTGTAGGCTTCTTGTACCTTCATTGGCATGTCTTTCTTAAGGTTGGGAAAGTTTTCTTCTATGATTTTGTTGAATATGCCTTCTGCCCCTTTGAGCTGGATTTCTTCTCCTTCTTCTATACCTATTATTCTTAGGTTTGGTCTTTTCATGGTGTCCCATATTTCCTGGATGTTTTGTGTTAAGGATTTGTTGGATTTAAGGTTTTCTTTGGTTGATAAATCCATTTCTCCTAGCGTATCTTCAACACTTGAGATTCTCTTCCATCTCTTCTATTCTGTTGGTAATGCTTGTATTGGTAGTGCCTGTCTGTTTGTCCAGCTTTTCTATTTTCTGCCTTTCTTCAGATTGTGTTTTTTTTAATGACTCTATTTCAGTTTTCAACCCTTGCAGTGTTTGCATTGCTTCTTGCAATTTTCTGTTTATCTGTTCGTCCGTTTGTTGCCTTTTATGAATTTTTTGGTTTGTTCTTTCTTCCATTTCTTGCATTTTTTGGTTTGTTTTTTGTTCCATTTCTCGCATTTTGTGCTTTGTTTCTTCTTCCATTTCCTGCCTTTTTTGGTTTGTTTCTTCTTCCATTTTTTTCATTTTTTGCTTTGTTTTTTCTACCATTTCTTGCATTTTTTGCTTTGTTTCTTCTTCCATTTCCTGCCTTTTTTGGTATGATTCTTCTTCCAATTCTTGCATTTTTTGCTTTGTTTTTCTTCCATTTCTTTGCATTTTTTGCTTCATTTCTTCTTCCATTTTCTGCCTTTTTTGGTTTGTTTTTTCTTCCAATTCTTGCATTTTTGGTTTGTTTTTTCTTCCATTTCTTTGAGGGATTTTCCAATATCCTCTTTTAGGGCCTCTATCATTTCTCGCTGAGAGTGCTTTTAAGTCGTTCTCTTCTGCTTCTGTCCGCATTGGAATGTTGGGGTCTTGCTGGTGTGGAGTCTCTAGAAATCTGGCGGTGTCATATTTGCCTTTCTGTTGCTGACTGTGTTTTTGTATTGTCTCTTTCCCATCTCTTTCTTCTAGTGGGTACAGAAAGAGCCCCTTACTGGTCTGGGGACCAGCGTTCCCTTTTGGTGGGTGCTGGCAAGTCCAACAATCTGTTGGTTCTTCTATTCCTTGTCCGAATGCTGGTCCTGATGCTGCTGGAAGAACCGCCGCTTCGCTCGGACTCCCAGCCTCCCTCTCCTTTCCTGGTCTCGTTGGTGTGAGGCGAAGATCCGGAGTCTGGGGTGCTTGGCTCCCGCCGGGATTGGGAGCTCTGTGCAGGTCCCGAGGATCTGCAGGCACTGAGCACAGGCCGGCAGCCGGCCTGTTTACCTGATGCTGCTGGAAGAACCGCGGCTTCGCTGACCCCAGCCTCCTCTCCTTTCCTGGTCTCAGGTGCGCGAAGATCGGGAATCTGGGGTGCTTGGCTCCCGCCGGGATTGGGAGCTCTGTGCAGGTCCCAGGGGATCTGCAGGCACTGGAGCACAGGCCGGGAAGCCGGCCTGTTTACCTGATGCTGCTGGAAGAACCGCCGCTTCCCTCTTGTGGC
>NW_024429854.1:0-1228 GCF_017639785.1 Mesocricetus auratus
AGTGTGAAACCTAATATCTGTTTCACAGTTGGTAATTTCCACGTTACAGAAGCCATGTTCATTGTTAGGAAGAAGGCATAGTGCAGAGGAAGGAGCACTGGCATGCAAGGGTTGTTTTTGTGAGAACTCTAAATTATCCAGTTATATTGCTATTTACGACATGTGATATATTATTCCTGCTATACCAGAAAGAACACTTATTTTCAGAGGTTAAAATTCTCAGGAGGTATTGAATGCCAGGAGATTCGAATTGTTGTATTTTGCTATAATTAAAATATTTTGAGGCTTGAAATAGGACATGTGTCTTGGTGGTTCTTGGATTTATTCATAGTGAATTAATACATATAATACAATTAATAACCACAAGCTGAAAAGGAAAGAGAATGGAGGGAGTTAGGAAAAAACAAAACATAAAAATATAATGTTACTTAGAAACTCTGGGGCCGTACATTTGATTAAGTTTTCCTTTACTGTCTTTATTTACTTCTTTTAGTAAAGTGGATTTTGGAAGCTAACAACTTGAGACATCTTGTGCTCTTGAAGGCAGATACAATAGATATAGAATGTTTTACTTGACTTACTTCTTATTGGCTAGGACAGTGCCTTTAAAGCAAATAGAGATTCCTTCAAACCTGCTGTTCACTTAGATATAGAGAGTCTGTGTTTTCATGTATTCCCATGTCATCTGTCCTTTGTTAACCTTCCAACATTATAAATAGCTGAAGATTTTTAAAAAACACATTCAAAGTCTAGAGAAGACAGAGGTTTGTTCATACATATGTTTTGTTCACTAGCATGACCCTACAAAAATGTAAGGCATGTATTAAAATACCTTGTGCTCTACTGATTTAAGACAAGGTAAAAGGGTACAGTAACCAGTGTGAATGTGATTTGGTGATTTGGTAAGTAAAGTGAGTGCTGTGTCCAGTGTGGTTGTCTTTTAGTAGGCATTACATGAGAGAATGGACTGTCCATAGTGGCTAGCTTAATCTAGAAGTTGTTTTATTATACTTCAACTGTGCTGCACTCTTCAGATCATTCTGTTGTCGGATTATTGAGTTCTGCTATCGCCACATTGCCCACCATCAAATTTTATATATTCATACATTGACATTTATTTCTATGGGTTTAGGACGCTTATAGGTATGAATGTTGTTTATTGTGTTGTATTTTTGGGTGAATGCATTATTCCTCTATTGTATGTTTCATTAATTTTCCTCTCGATTGA
>NW_024429855.1:0-844 GCF_017639785.1 Mesocricetus auratus
ACCATGACAGCACACCATGATGATAGTGGACTGAACTTCTGATCTTATAGGATACCCAGTTTACCTTTATAAGAGTTGCAGTGGTTATGGCCGTCCTAATTAACCTGATAATCAAATTAAACACTTACACTAACATGGGCTTCACCCCTTACCATTGTTTATTTGTTTATTTACTTATGTATTTATCTATCTATCTATTTATTTATTTATTTATTTTCTCTGTGAATTTAGATGCTGCCTTGGAACTAGCTCTTGTAGACCCGGCTGGTCTCGAACTCAAAGAGATCCGCCTGCCTCTGCCTCCCGAGTGCTGGGATTAAAGGCTTGTGCCAACACTGCCTGGCAATTTATTAATTTTTAAGAATTTAAATGTTTATTACGTTTTGCCAGCATGCTTGAAGAGGTCACCAGATCTCATTACAGATGGTTGTGAGCCACCATGCATTTGCTGGGTATTGAACACATGAACGTTGGAAAAGCAGGCAGTGCTCTTAACCACAGAGATATTTCTCAAGCCCCTCTTTTACCTTTGTAAGCTCCCATTTTCCTACACGACATGTTTTTTCCACAATAAAAAGAGGAACTACATGTCATACCAGGCCAGGCCAAATCCCCATCCTCATCTCCCTTCTTCCTTTCCTTTTTCTCCCATCCTCAACCTCCTGTCTTTGTATTAGGGCTAAAACCGCTTTTGTTACAAAGAATGGAAACTTCTTGTGGAGTTTCTTCAAAGCCCATCATCTTCTCTGAAGTAGATTGGAGTTTCTAAGAGCAGACATGTCTCATTGTCATAAAAAACAAACATGTTATTAAAGTATGTTAAATGCCATGTTCTGTAGATCCC
>NW_024429856.1:0-2385 GCF_017639785.1 Mesocricetus auratus
TTTTGGTAGCAGCATTTTTCTCAGGTGTGCTCTGTTTTGCTAGCGACAAGCCGAGATTCACACGGCTCGCTTATGGGAGTCTTCCTGACTGGGCATAAAAAAAAAACAACAAGGTTGTTTTAAGAGACTCTGCTAATGATTTAAAGGGGTGTACGTACAGCTGGAAGTGGCAGCTTTTGCTGGATGTCAGCAAGGACTGAGGCGGTAAGCTGGAATCACGCTTATGCCCGCCATCTTGAAACGGCAGTTTAAAACAGCCGTGGTTTTACAAATAAGACACGTGGCCAGAAAAACATAAAGATTTACAGTAAAGTCAGACTTGGATAAAGAAAAACCTCTAAAGGTTTACAGTGTGTTTAAAAATATACGTGAGATTGAGAGAGAAAATGAAACAGCAAAGTGGTATATAAATATAAAAGCTGGCGTTGTGGTGGCGCACGCCGGTAGGATTTACTCCAGAGGCAGAGGCAGGCAGATTTCCAAAGAGAAACCCCGTCTCAGAGAAAAATAAATTAAAGTGAAAGAAATGAAGTAATAATAGATAAATAAATAAGCCACGTAAAGATGGAAATCACACAGAGACTCTGGATACTGTATGCTATTGTGTTTTTCAGTTTTTTCATTGCTAAGGAAGGAACAGCTACTGAAGTACACTTGATTATAAATGCTGCTGAATTAATTCAACTTATATCTTTTGAAAATGCCTTGACCTCAAAATTTAAGTATAAGGATATGTTACTCGGAAAAGGAGTTTTAATTTATGTTTCCACAGAACATAAAAAGCTGAGGATTTCTTCCAGACTTCTGTGGTTTGACAAACCAAGACCCCCGGAAGCAGTGGACCAGGTGTTCCAACTATTGAGACAGCTAAGATGATGCAGCTTTACAGACCCCGAAAATACGGACTTATACAGGTTTCTGAGTTTTGTCATGATCCCCATGGTATGAACAGCGCCCCCTTCCAGCAGGAAGCAGTTTGGAATGAGCGACGTCCCAATTCCCATCTTGTTTATAAATCTTTGTTTTCATTTAAATGGGATTGTTTATAATTGGCTAATGATCACAGCCGATCTCTTGTTAATGGAACAAAGGGAAATTATGGTATGGGTATTGTTTTTCATTTATTGATACAAATTCAAGGTCAATTTTGTGATATGTATATTTCTCCTCTTGATTAAGTATTGTGCTTATACTGATCTTTTAAAATGTAATACATAATTGAATACAGACTATAGATAGTTACTTTTAATAGTCAGAACTTATAGTTAGGTTAGTTAGGTTTTCTAGATATACAGAAATATATTTGAGATAGATAGACAGTCTTCAAACCTTTCAAAGACCTTCAGAAAATGGCATTTAAAAATGGTTTAGGGTTTTTCTTGACAATAAGAAATGTCTGCTCCTGGCAGCACCAATTATGTCTGAGAGGAAGATGGGCATCGAAGAAACTCGTTATGGAGCTTGCTTTCAACATGGTAAGATTAGCCATTTGGGCAAGAAACTGCTCTTACCTAGACTGTTTGACTGTTGCTGTATAAACTGACCATGCAGGACCCACAGGAAAGTGACTGCTGAACTCAGTCTTACAGGGTTCCTGCTTCATGAAGAGTCTACAGGACATTCTGCAGGACACAGAAAAATGACTGACAGACTGCCAATGCAGATAGACAGTTTGAAATTTCCTGCTTTGCTGAGAAGTGTTCCAGACACACTGTGGCCTATGGGCTGAAGATGGATGCCCCAACGTTACAGAGGAACTTCGGGTGACTGTCCAGGCAGTAGGATATCTCTGTCAATCCTAGTGTTTATATATTATACTTCTGTGGTTTTTGATGGAGTTGAAGACAGATAGTTATAATTATATTTTCCTTAGTTATGATAAAAGATACATATAGAACTTTGGACTCACAAGGATGGGATGGATGATATTTTCTTTAAATCTTGCTAAAATATTGTAACTATGTTCTTATTTGATAACTGTTCTGTTATACACAATTTGACTGTCTTAAAGTTAAGACCTTTCTTTTTGTTTAAACAGAAAAGAGGAGATGTTGGGGGAAGCCCTGTTATTTGTCAATAAAGTACTGTTGAGCCTATAGGAATCTAGATAGGTGGGGCTAGGAGTCCAGGAGGATTCTGGGAAGGAAAAACACAAGAGAGTCAACATGTAACCGCCATAGTGGCAGGAGCCCAGAACTATTCTCCGGTAAGAGACATACTTAGATTAACAATTATGGGGTAATTACTTAAAGCAGAGCTAGCCAGTAAGAGACAAGCAAGGCCAACAGCTTCATAATGAATATAGCCTCTTGTGTGTTTATTTGGGATTGAAGCAACTCTGGAACCAGGCTGGCGGGAAGGCTCCTCTCAAGAAAAGCTTCTCTT
>NW_024429857.1:0-1220 GCF_017639785.1 Mesocricetus auratus
GAGAAGCATAAAGTTTTCTTAAAGCAACCGACCGGTCTCTGTGTCATCTATCCCGACCACCTCGCTACATTCTCGGATGCAGGCCGCACAGCAGGTGCGACGATCTTGCATCTGCCAGAATGTCTAAAATCAAAAATACTAATGAGATTTTATGCTGGAGAGGATTTGAAGAAATGGGAACATTCTTCCACTGCTGGTGGGACTGCAAACTTTGGAAATCAGTATGGCAATTTCTCAGGAAAATGGGAAACAGTCTAGCTCAAGATCTAGCAAATCTAATCTTAGGTACATACCCAAAAGTTGCACATACATACAAAAATATTTATGTTCATAGCAGTATTATTTGCAAAGCCAGAACCTGAAAGCAAACTACATGCCCTTTAACCAAATAATGTATAAAAAATAATCGTTTATTTACACAATGGAGTACTACCCAGTGGGAAAAAAATGAAATCTCAAGAAATAGAAGAAAATGTCCTGAGTGAGTTAAGGCAGACACAGAAAGAAAAACATATTTACTCTCTCATATACATAGAGCAAAGAAAACCAGCACACAATCCACTGTCTCAGAGAAGCTAGGAGATGAGAAGAACACTAGGAAAGACATAAACAGACCCATGAAGATGGGAAAAAGTAGAAGCTCCTAAGTAGATAGGGAGAATGGGGAGAGGGAAGGTAAGGGAGAGATGGGAGGAGGAGAGCACAAGGGATTAGAAGATTGAGTTGGGGAAAGAACAGAAAAATTTTGCAAGGAAAAAGATACCTTAAAAGATCTAGCCTTCATGGGCTTAACAAGAAATCTGGCACGAAAGAAATTACTGTGGATCCACAAGGATGAACCCAACTAAGAATCCAAGAATTCTGTAGAGGGTACCTTAAATGCCATTCTCCTATAATGAGATTGATAACTACCTCATAGAGCCTTGATCTACTAGCTTATCAAACAAGAGGGAGATATTCACAACTACACACGGATTGGAAGTCCTTGAATCCAGCTATAGAGAGGGAAGTGTGATGAGCACAGGGTCAAGTCCATGCTGGGGAAACACACAGAAAAAGCTGATCTAAGCAAGTGGGAGTTCATGGACCCCAGACTGAATGTTGGGGAACCAGCATGAGACTGTACAAGGTCATCTGAATATGGATATCAGTTGGGGAGCTTGCATAGTCTGTGGGGCCTCTGGAAGTGAAACCAGTATTTATTCAGAATCATAGAACAC
>NW_024429858.1:0-6789 GCF_017639785.1 Mesocricetus auratus
CAGTCTCATAACTAACATAGCTTCCACGTGTTAACTTGGGGCTCAAGGGCTGCATAACCTGCCAGTCCAGAAAACTCATGCTAAAAATTAGTCAATATTAATAAGAGAGTATGAACCCTATTACATATTACTCACTTTGAATTATTGAAATTCTAAGCTGAGTATGATGGCTCATGCCTTTAATTCCAGCCCTCATGAGACAGAAGCAAGAAAATCTCTGCATTCAAGACCAGCCTGGTCTACACTGGACCCAGTGTTGGAGCGGGGAGGGAGAAATTCTACCTAACAAATAATGTATGTTTGGCTTACCATATATCCCTATAAGTTAATCTTATTATTCCTATTAATGTAATTGTTTTTTGGTTTTTCGAGACAGGGTTTCTCTGTGGCTTTGAAGGCTGCCTAGAACTAGCTCTTGTAGACTAGGCTGGTCTCAACTAACAGAGATCCACCTGCCTCTGCCTCCAGAGTACTGGTATTAAAGGCATACGCCACCCCCAACCAGCTAATGTAATATTTTTTATGTGCATAGTTGTTTCCATTTTAGCATAACATTAAAGGGTTTTATAAGTCAAATGACTCTACCTTCCGTGAGAATCAACTGCATGTACACTTGCTTCCATTTTTACTAAAAATTGTGCCATATTCAGTCTGTTTTCCCTCAGAGCAAGCAATAGTGGTGTGAGGTTATCCTGTAAAACAACAAAATAAACTTACATTTTGCCAAGAGTTGATGGGCACAAACATATGAAACAGGCAGAGTTTTAAGATGTGGGCTAGAGCTATAGGGATAAAGGAGAGTACATTAAAAGCTACCCTTTCCTACTCATCCTACTATGATTTTATGTAAGCTACACATTCTCTTCAAAACGCTGCCCCTTGTATTCAGTTGTAACATAAACCCTAGTCCTCTGCAAACCTTACTTTAATAGTTTTGCTGCTATAAAACTTTGCTCCCCTTATTAAGTCTACCTTGGTATTTTAGAGTCATGTAATTGCTCCCATCTAAATCCCAATGTTCTTGAGAACAGGGGCTGTATCTTTATCTCAAACACCCAATCACAAATACAGTAGCAAAAGATTTCACTGCTTTATTTGATTAATGAGCTAAATTTTCATGTCTAGAGCCAAAAAAATATATTTCCATTGCAGAAGTGTTGTATTGCAATAGAAAAACTTTATGATCAGCTACTGCTCGAATCAGTAGGGGTCCCTGGGAGAGCAGGGCCTAAAATTGAAGAAGACTAAAGTTTCATGCAACAGCCAACTTTATTCAGAGCATCAAACAATTTATAGTCAGAGGATTAAGAAGAGTCACATGAGTAAGGTGTTCAATCACAAGGACAAGCCACACATGGCCAAAACATGTGGTTCCACAGAGGCAAATGAATAACAACACCTGAAACAACCTCACTCCTATCGGCTACATCTAGGCAGAGCATGAAAACACATTCCCAGAATAATTCTGTGTTTTGAAGAAACTGAAGTCATAAGATTCTTGTCTTGTTTAATCGGAGTTTTCTCACAAGCACTCAGAATTCTTGCATGACTCTGTTCTTGGACTGTGTTCCAACAGTTGGGAAATATGAAAACACACTGCAGCATATGTAGCTTTAGTTTTGGCTTACTTCTTATTTGGCAATGCATTTTGAGCCAATCATTAACATTTGAAGAAGTGGGTTGAGGAAAGTGTAAAGATTTTTCTAATTTAGATACTACCTTCAGGTCAAGAGGACACCTTGCAAACATGAAAGCAAGTTTTCAGAAAGCAGCTGTACCTTCCACTCAGCCTTCTGCAAGGGGATATATTACTTAAGGTTTATTAAAGCTTGCCTGAGGATTCAGAAAGCAAAGTCAGTCACAAGCTGTAGAGGTCAGGCAGTGGTAATACAAACCTTTAATCCCAGGACTCAGAAGACAAAGGCAGAAGATTGAGCTCTCTGAGTTCAAGGTCACCCAGGGCTACATGAGATTACATCAGTCTAAAAGACTAATGGAGTTTACACCTTTAATCCCAGGACGCATGAGAGGTATTTAAGACAGGAACAGGGACTCAGAGCTAGCATTCATTCTCCAGCCACACTGAGAGGATACAGTTTGAGGCTTGGTGAGAGATCATGGAGACAGGATCAGCCCTTTCTGTCTGAGATAGAGGTAAGAGCTAGTGGCTGGCCTCTTTGCTTCTCTTATCTTCAGCTTGAAGCTTGAACCCCAGTATCAGAATCTGGATCATTTATTATTTGTGTTACAATTCACTGATTAGAAATTTAACAACTGTGAAGAATTTGGAATGTCACAGTACAGAGCCAAATTATATTAGGCTATCTTTAGCCCTCTAAATATACATGAATTATCCTCCTCTATGTGTGAGTTAACATCTTTGATCATTAGGTAAAATCCAATTACAAACAGACACAGAGCCCACATCAGCCAAAAGACTGAGTGTCACCAGATCACATCTGACGCCATAGCAGAGATGTCTCCACTTTGCTTTAACCATTCACCTGCTCACATCAATGAAATTGAAAACTGTCTTTATTTATTACTTCCTTGTTCTATCAATATAAATCTTTTATGAAGATTTGCCTCTACTTTGGAACATTCAGAGTAGGAACTTAAGGTAGCCTAAATTGTTTTCTTATACCATAGTCATTTATGTTTGGGCTTCCACTCCATGTAGTCACTACAGAAATGGACATCTAGCATCTTCAAAAGGACTTTAAATACTTCTTAGTAAGTGGTCTGTGAGTTTTCTGATATTATAAGTTGAAGAATGTCTTAACTGTTAGAAAGTTCAGTACAAATGCTTTCTCACATTTACTAATAATACTGTGACCCTAATGCTACTCTTTTGGGGGGTTCAGGTTCTTACCTGCAGCCTAGGGTAGACTGAACTGATGCTTCATGTTTACTATGACTCTAATTACTATTTACAGTTACTTGTCATAAGCCATAAATTAAAAGCCAATGACTTCTCAATGAAATCCTAATATTAATATAGATACCTGGAGACATAATTTATAATATGACAAATGCCACTAAATCACTCATACTGTGGAAGAGGAAAAAGTGTTGCTTGCAATATGCCCATCTTGTCTGTCTAGATAGTATAATTAACCAACAAGACCTACAGCTATTCCAATGGGAATTCCATTGCTTTCATGACATACTTTGCCATGCTGGAAATGAAACAGGACTCTGTGTATGCTCTGCAATCACTCCGCCAGGAAACTACATTCCCAAGCCAACAATACTTTTAAAGAATTGTTTTGAGATTTTTGAAATTTTTATTTACATGTATGTCTGTTGGTCCACATATGAGTATGTGCACTTACATGTGGGTGCCTGTGGAAGCCAGAAGAGGGTGTCATATCTCCCTTGTGCTCAAGAGTTACGTGTGTTGGTAAGCTGCCTGACTTGAAGGCTAGGAACTGAACTCTGCTCCTCTGGAAGACCAACAAATGTGCTTATCTGCTAAACCAGCTCTAGAGCCGTAGCCAAGAAAAATTTTAACATGTTAATTTAATATAATGTTGAAAACATAGAAATACATTACAATATACCATAAGCAAAGGGTTGTAGACTCAAATACTAACACAGACCAATAGCATTACACAGAAAAATACTGAAGTGGGTTCCTTGCAAACTGGAGCAGACTTGGGAGTTCTCTGCCCAGACACCAAATGAGATCATAAGAGACTGGATTTGATTCTCTAAGAGAAATGGCCCTCTCCACAATCTTCATAATGGTGCAGAAGACTCAAATGGAGCTCTGCTGAAATGCATAACACTTAGGGACCCTGCCTACTTCTCTTGCTGCTGCCTCTCTGCACCCAACAGAGAACGCTGCCCTAAACTGGTGAGTCTTTCAAGTCGTCGTTGGCACCTGCTCATTTTTGGACCAAGTGAAATCCCATGCTGAGTAACATCCCTCCCCTGGCATGGCCCAGGACTGTTGCTCAGACCATTTTGTATTTTGTGGAGTGTTCAATATCATGTTTGATCTACCTGCTGTGACATTTGGAGGTACAAAGATGTTTGTCTCTCTTGTTCTTCTCCACTTGCTTGATTCACAGGCCTCATAAAGGGTGACTCACTCTCAACTACCTAATGACTCTCCTCTAAACTGTAGCTGAAGTTTTTTACTCTTTACTCTTTGGGGGCCAAACACCCAATCCCCCCCAAAATACACAGAGACTTATTCTTCTTAATAAATGCCCAGTCTAAACTTGGCTTTATTCTAGCAAGCTTTTCTAAATTAAGTTAACCCGTTTATCTTCTTCTATATTTTGCCTCTAAACATCTTACCTTTCTTTATTCTACATGTCTTTCTTCCCTTCCTACCAGTGGCTGGCTGTGTGGCTGAGTGGCTGGCCCCTGGCATCCTCCTCCCCTTCTTTCTGCACTCCTCACTCTTCTCTTATTTATTCTCTCTTCCTGGCAGCCCTGCCTGTTTCTCTCTCCTGCCTCGCTATTGACCATTCAGCTCTTTATTAGATCAATCATGTGTTTCAGACAGGCAAAGTAACACAGCTTTACAGAGTTAAAGTAATGCAACACATCTTTTCATCGTTAAACAAATATTCCACATCATACGAGAATGTAACACACCTTTAACTAATATTCCACAACACTAGATAGCTTTTACATACTCCCAAACATACTTTATCCTAGGGGAGAAACCAACCAAACAGACTGGCAAGTTGCTGTAACAGCATCTGGCCACAGTGTAAATCAGGCAATGGATTTCAGTGGCCTTAAAAAGGTACCTTTCATGTTAAAATCTTGCTGACTTAGAACGACATATGACATAGTGCTAAATGGTAGGAGACAGATGCCGTCAATAAAGCCTGATTCTACCTCTGAAACTCCCCCTGCCTTTGCCAGTCTTGCACAGCATTTTACATTCTGTAACTCCATGAAAAACTCCCCATTTCTCTAGCCTCCTTGGTCCTGCTGTCTGTCTCTGCATCCAAGCAGTCCCCTGGCTAGGTGCCAGGGTCCACTCATGGTCTTTCTTAGATGGCACTGACATCTGCTGAGAACTTGCCTCCCCAAATAGGTGTCTGCCTGGATCCTCCAAGGCTTCCCAGTGTACCAGCCAAAATGATGGATTTCATTCAAATCAAAGCTCATCATTTACCCCTTCCATAGCCCCTCCCCTTTCCTACATCTTTCTCAGGCTCAGTTATCCTTATCCTTCCCTGCCCCCCACTCACTCAGCCATAACTCAGTACTTATGCAAGTGGCTTTAAAATAAGAGGGTTACAACTACTCTTGTCCTCTACAGCAAAACTCTTCAAGGAATCTCACTTTTCACTGTCTGCCCAGACTGTCTTTTGAGGCTGAGGGTCCACTACTCTTCTCTTTGTCTTCAAACTTTTCTCTGTGCACAAGTGAAAGTGATATCATGTCCTTACTTTAATAGTGTTTTGAGGACTGGAGAGATGGCTCAGTGGTTAAGAACATTGACTGACTGCTCTTCCAGAGGTCCAGAGTTCAATTCCCAACCACCACATGATGGCTCACAACCATCCGTAATGAGATCTGGTGCCCTCTTCTGGTCTGCAGGCATACATTCAGACAGAATACTGTACACACACTAAATAAGTAGCTTTTTTAAAAATAGTGTTTTGATATAATTGCTCATTTACCCAGACCTCCTACCTTATTTAAATCAAGTTCTTATGTTTAAAAAGATTCAACTGTTTTCCCCATCTTAAGATTTCACTGTCTGAGCCGGGCGTTGGTGGCGCACGCCTTTAATCCCAGCACTCGGGAGGCAGAGGCAGGCGGATCTCTGTGAGTTCGAGGCCAGCCTGGTCTACAAAGTGAGTTCCAGGACAGCCTCCAAAGCTACAGAGAAACCCTGTCTCAAAAAACCAAAAAAAAAAAAAAGATTTCACTGTCTGTTAAAAGAACTTTTTATTCAGTATAATTTGGGTGAAAGGGATATAATTCTATAGTCTCTGTGGCGGTATGAGTTTGGCTGGGGGTGGGGCCCCTGGGAAGAACGCTGGGAAGTGGCTTTCTGGGCTCCTGGAAGCAGAGGAGGAAGATGAGCTCTACCAGACTACTTATGGGGCTTTCACAGAGGAATCTGGAGATGATGAGTATCAGGGAGACCAGTCTGATACAGAGGATGAGGTAGACTCTGACTTCGACATTGATGAAGGAGAGGAACCATCCAATGATGGAGAAGCAGAAGCGCCGAGAAGGAAGCGCAGAGTTGTCACCAAAGCCTATAAGGAGCCTCTAAAGAGCTTGAGGCCTCGAAAAGTCAGCACCCCAGCAAGTAGCTCTCAGAAGGCCAAAGAGGAAAAGGCACTGCTGCCCCTGGAGCTACAGGATGACGGCTCTGACAGTCAGAAGTCTATGCATCAATCTACAGCTGAGCACACACGACAAACATTCCTTCAGTTCAGGAGTGGCAAGGACAGTCCAGGAGGTGAAAGGGTCCCCATTGCGAGCGACTGCTAATCCAGGAAGAGCTGCTCAGGGAGGCCAAGATCACAGAAGAACTCAATTTATATTCACTGGAGATCTATGAAAGGCTGGAGGCTGACAAAAAGCAGGTTCACAAGAAGCGCAAGTGCCCTGGGCCAGTAATCACCGACTATTTGGTGACAGTGCCACTTGTTGGGAAGCCTGATCCCAAGGAGGAGAATGTGGACGTGGAAGGACTCGATCCTACTCCTACAGCTTCTGCACTGACTGCACATGCTGGGTCTGGACCTGCTGTCCCTCCTGCTCACGCACCTTCATCACATTTAGTGATGATGCGACATT
>NW_024429859.1:0-4016 GCF_017639785.1 Mesocricetus auratus
ATGTGGGGACACCAGACCTTGAGCAGAAACCCACTTTTCCTTTGGCCTGGGAGCAGGCATCTGTGTAATGTTTACTGAAAACAATTTAGTGCTTTAAAGCTCTTGATAGGGCTCAGATAAGGGCTTGCTCACTGAAATACCAGGCCTTTCACACCCCCTATGGCTAGATGCCTCTTCCTGTTTCCCTGTGGTGTCTCCCCGATTTTGGGGCCGGAGATTAAACCACCAGCCAGGAGGAAAGAATGGTATGTAGATGAATGACAAAAGTCCTTAAAAAGGGAAGCTCCTTTTTCTTAGAGAGACTTCC
Organism: Mesocricetus auratus; assembly: GCF_017639785.1. Lineage (NCBI taxonomy): Eukaryota > Metazoa > Chordata > Mammalia > Rodentia > Cricetidae > Mesocricetus > Mesocricetus auratus. The sequence continues at coordinate 308 of NW_024429859.1, forward strand.
CCTGAGACTTCTCTCTCCTAAGCGGACTTGGAATCTCCTCCTAAGCTGACTTGGAAAGCATAAAGTTTTCTTAAAGCAACCAACCGGTCTCTGTGTCATCTATCCCGACCACCTCGCTACATTCTCGGATGCAGGCCGCACAGCAGGTGCGACAATTGGAGGTCCCACCGAGATCATGAAAGCGAGGTAAGTGAGCCAGTTCATCTCTTTTTTCTGGCCAGGGACAGATTGGGGAAAAAAAAGAAACCATGGGGAATAGTTCTGGAAAGCTTGAATTGCAGTATCAAGTTAAAAAGTTACTTAAAGGACATGAGACTACAGTAAAGCCTAAAACCTTGGAAGGTTTTTTAAAATGGATTAAACGTGCCAGTCCATGGTTCATTACTGGGGGAGGCTTAAATGTCCCAGATTGGAAGGATGTTCGCTATGATCTTTAGAGTCGGGTATTTGTGGCATATGCCTTTAATCCCAACACTCGAGAGACAGAGGTAGGTAGGATGGAGGCCATCCTTATATATAGAACAAGTTCCAGGACAGCCTCCAAAAGGATAAAAAAACCCAGTATAAAAAAAGGGAGGGTAAAATAAAAAATCTCCAGTCTTTCACCTGATCCACTGAGGTCAAAAAAGGAAAAAAAAACTCAGAGATCTAAAAGTATAGCCAACAAGTAAGGCTATAAGTATGTATTAAAAAGGGGGTACAAAGCTAGGGGTACCAGATTAAATGTCTAGGTCCTTGCCTAACAAAGGTCAAAAAAAAAGAAAACCTAAGAGATCATCCTCAGTTGAAGGGTGGATTGAATTAAATGTCTAGGCCCTCACCTAACAAAGGTCAGAAAAAAAAGGAAACCTAAGATAAGAAATTGCCCTCAGTTGGAGGGTGGATTGGAGGATCATCCTCAATGGGAGGATAGAATAAAGATAAAAAATTTTAAAAAAAATTGGTAACAGTTAATAAATGAGGTATTAGTATTCAGTAAATAAAGACAAAGGTATATAAAATAAAAATGTTTGGTTACATTTATATAGGGTAGGTTATTGAATTTTGTGAGTCATCTCTAAAAACTTTTGGCAAAAGCCTGGCCTTTCCACTTTGCATCTACAGAATTACAAGGAGTGGGTATGGCTGTAGCCCCTGAGTGTAGCTCAAAACTTCTCTAATGAAGAAATGATGAGGGACATACAGGACTTTCTCAGCCTTTTGTTTTAATTCAAAGATTTACTGGAGTTGTTCTGTTAAAGAAGTTTCAGTTCAACAAACTAATCATAACCTAGGCAAGGAGAGATATGTATGCATGGTCTGTGTGTATAAACGTGGCCACGTCAGTATGTATAAAGTGTGAAATGTAAATGCGTGAATGTTGACAAAAGCAATTGTTTTAATTGCCTTGGATATGATTAAAGGGATATTTAAATCCCTTCAAACAGTTAAAAACTACCTAAATCGATTTAGATATAGCCAAAAAAACATCCAGTCAGTCGATTAATATTTTAACAAAAAATTCAAGTTAAGCCCTCAGAGCCAGTCAGAGAGAGAGAGAGAGACAGAGAGAGAGAGGGAGAGAGAGAGAAAGAGAGGTTTTTTTCAGGGAACTGTCCTGCCACTTTGGCAGGCCCACACCCTCAAAGGTGTCTGTGTAGATGCAAATTAGGCCTTGTCAGCTCAGATGCAAATGAGGCCTTGTCAGCTAGTGAGAGCTACATGTTAGAAAAAAAACAGGACTATTTGGGACATAGTATAGTTTACAATCCTTAAATGATTCTCAAAGGTACTTAATGGTTATGTCCCTTTTAAAGGACATCTACTAATACTTTAAATAGTGATCCCAATTAACCTAGATAGTTGACTAAGGAGGGTAGACAAATCCTTCTACTGTCATGGTCCAACTTCAACAGTTCAAACAAAATTTAAAAATAAAAGGGGAGTAATGTCCCCAGTGTCCACATGATTCATTAAATAATCCACTCCTCATTTAAAAAAATTTAAAATATAAATGCCAGTGAGGAATCTGCTTCAGACAGATTCTGACATAATGAAAGTTAAACAACTATTACTCAGGCCAAATGGGAACATCCATACACTAGACAGTAGAGTAGACCCTAATTTGGGTCAAGGGCATGTTTGTGTTTTCTTACAGGAAAAGAATAAAGCTTCAGTAGCTGTCACAACATTTGGTGAGATGCATGGAACAGAGAAAACTGGACCTGAGACCATGGGAGCCTGCTCAAGCCAGTTCGAGATCTCCTAAGTCGGTGTTCCTGACCCTTGATGTCATCAAATCTACAGCCCGAGAAAGAAATAAAACAGTCAGTTCGAGATTTCCAGTGTCTCATCAGGCTTGCTACATCAACCTCCTGGACCCGTGAGTTTTCATCCCAAAGCCAACAAAACTGGAAGATTAGCAGCTAGCCTTTGATACACCTTAAAACACCAGAATTCATTTTGCCAGCTTTTCCCTTTGGGGGTAAAAAGACCCATTTAAAACATTTGGACATTGGTATGGACTGTGATGAGTGGCAAAAGCCTCTTTTCAGTATTTGAACAGGACATGGTCACTTGAAATATCAGACTTGGTAGTTCCTGTTTCTGGAATCAGTGTGTTCTTCTGGAGAAATGTGGTTTGTCCTGGTGCGACAAAAAGACTTTGACTCGGGTTGCATGTTCGGCTGATACTACTGACATTAAATCTACAGACTACATCACCACAGGAACAAATTGGTACTCTGTAAATAGTGCAACAAGCCTCTTGTTCATATTTTTATAATGCTACATGTGTAACATCAATGACTGTACCTAATGTATCTGTGCAAGTGCACTCTCTAATGCTTTCCTAAGTAGATCTTAAAATGATTGTAAACTTTATCACTGTTTTGACCGTCAAATTGTAACTATAAATCACCCTTGTAGCAAAGAAAGGCTGGTGGTAGAATGCTAAGGCCCAGATCGGGGGATGGGCAGGTGACAGAGAGGTGCTATGACAGTGGGGGTCCTAGGAATGGTAACAGTGACAGTAGGCATTCTGGCTTCATGCTGAGTTCAAAGTGCCTTAGCCCATGGCAATCCCGATAGCCATAAAGCCTTATTACAAATTATTTTAAGGTTGGGGCGCTCTTTTGACGGGCAACCTGTGGTGAAGACCCACTCCTACCTAAGTCAGGGGTTCAAGGTCCCCCAAAGACGGGACAGGGAGGGTGACCCTACTTGACCTAAGACAGGAGTGCCTCATTTAAAAAATAAAAAGGGGTGAATTGTGGGGACACCAGACCTTGAGCAGAAACCCACTTCCCCTTCGGCCTGGGAGCAGGCATCTGTGTAATGTTTACTGAAAACAATTCAGTGCTTTAAAGCCCTTGATAGGGCTCAGATAAGGGCTTGCTCACTGAAATACCAGGCCTTTCACACCCCCTATGGCTAGATGCCTCTTCCTGTTTCCCTGTGGTGTCTCCCCGATTCTGGGGCCGGAGATTAAACCACCAGCCAGGAGGAAAAAATGGTATGTAGATGAATGGCAGAAGTCCTTAAAAAGGGAAGCTCCTTTTTCTTAGAGAGACTTCTCCTGAGACTTCTCTCTCCTAAGCGAACTTGGAATCTCCTCCTAAGCTGACTTGGGAAGCATAAAGTTTTCTTAAAGCAACCGACCGGTCTCTGTGTCATCTATCACAACCACCTTGCTACATTCTCGGATGCAGGCCGCACAGCAGGTGCGACA
>NW_024429860.1:0-821 GCF_017639785.1 Mesocricetus auratus
TCCTCAAATGGTTCCACACAATAGAAGCAGAATGGTCATTGCCAAACTCTTTTTACTAGGATATAATTACCTTGGCACACAAGCCACGCAAAGCGCAACTAAGAAAGTGAACTACAGGCCAATATTCCTTATGAACACTGATGTAAATACACTCAACAATATATACTGGACAATCAAATTCAACAACACATCAGAAAAATTGTCACCGTGATCAACTAGGCTTCATCCCTGGGAGGAAGGGATGGTTAAACATATGAAAATCCATCAATGCAAGGCATCATATAAATAACCTGAAAAAGAAAAACCAAATGGTCATCTCAGTAGACGGTAAACAATCTGTCACAAAACCTAACACACATTCATGATAAAAGACTTGGAGACATCAGGAATAACAGAAACACATGTAAACATTATAAAAACCATATAGACTAAACCTATAGCCAACATCAAACTAAATGGAGAGAAACTCAATGTGATTCCTCTAAAATCAGGAACAAGACAAGGCTGGCTATTCTCTCCATTTCTCTTCAATATTGTGCTCAAAGTATTAGTAGATCAATAAGACAACAAAATGAGATCAAGGGGCTAGAAATTGCAAAGGAAGAAGTCAAATTCCACTCTTTGCTGATGACTTGATAGTTTACCTAAGTGACCCCAAAAACTCTACTAGGGAACTCCTACAGCAGATAACACCATAAGCAAAATGGCAGGTTAAAAGACTAGCTCAAGAGATCAGTAGCTCTACTAAATATAGAATATAGAATTAATGGGCTGAGAAAGAAATCACCATTTACAGTAGCCCAAAACAACATAAACTATAT
>NW_024429861.1:0-10881 GCF_017639785.1 Mesocricetus auratus
TGTGAGGAGCCGCCCTCGCTATCGCTATTGCCGTTAGAAGATGGCGCTGACATCTGCTGTCAGTTGGAGTTAACCGTTAGAAGATGGCGCTGACATCTGCTGTCAGTTGGAGTTAACCGTTTAAGCTGTGCCTCTCCGTGGCGTCATCTGGGGTGATGTGCAAACCACCAATCCCGGCTCTACACGTCTCACTCGGAGCTCCTAGGCTTATATAAGGGGCTGGGTTTCTTAGCTTGGGGTCTCCCTCTAAGAAGCTGATCATCTATCTCTCAAGATGCATTAAAGCTTTACTGCAGAAGGATCCGAGTGTTCTGCGTCGTTCTTGCTGGCGAGACGGTAGCGCGGGACATCTGGTGCCGAAACCCGGGAACTCTTCAACATCGCCGGCGCCGCGGGAGACCCCTCGGAAGACGGGGCGGATTCAGAACTGCAGGGACGTAAGTTCAGAGAGGTATGCTTTATCCTGAATACCCCCTTTCTCGACTTTGGCCTTAGTTTGTCATCACCGTGGGACGGGTCAGTGGAGGCTTTGGTGCTAGTCCTGTTTGTCCTTCTCCTTCATCGTGGCTGGTGCTGACAGAACGGTGCTGTCAGTCTGGTGCTGTCAGTCTGGTGCTGTCAGTCTGGTGCTGTCAGTCTGGTGCTGTCAGTCTGGTAACGGAGTTGAGCGCCGTTTTTAGATAAGCCGCTAGCGCGATGGGGTTGTCACAGTCAGTGGTTACTGCCCTACAGACTGTGCTAAAACAAAGAGATCTTAAAATTGCACCACGAACACTTCAAAATTTTGTGAAGGAGGTAGATAGAGTGGCACCATGGTATGCTTGTTCCGGGTCCCTCACTGTGGCCTCATGGAACAAGCTAGGTAAGAACTAGACAGGAAGCATGCAGAAGGAGATCTCCACTTAGGTACCAAAGCCATTTGGAAGCTAGTTAAAAACTGCTTGGAGGATGAGGCCTGTCACCCTGCTATAATAGAAAGTCAGGGAACCTTAGAGGAAGTTCAGGATAGCATGTCAGAAACTGAACGGAGTGAGAGAATGGGAGCTCGCAAAAGGAAAGACATGTCTAAGAAAAAAGGCCCTCCCCAAGAAGTTAAGAAAGGGGAGAGAAAGAAGGGAGTGATCATTCACCCCCTAACAAATCTAAGAAAAAGAAAAAGCCAGAATCTAGTCTATACCCTACAGTAGAGCTAGAAGCCTTGGAGCTAGATAATTCTGATTCTGACACTCTGTATTCTAGCGAAGAAGGTGGTCTAGAGGAGGAGGTGGCACGGTATGAGGAAGAAAGATATCACCCTGATAGACACCGGCCACTGAAAACAAAAATGAATGTGAGGCCACCGCCTATAAATCCGGCGGGCTCACGCCCCTCAGCGCCTCCGCAGTATGAGCTTCGGCTGAATACTGGTACTGACTCCTTTTTACCTTTAGAGGAACGGAGAAAAATACAAGTAGCTTTTCCAGTATTCGAGAATGCGGAAGGCGGAAGAGTACATACCCCTGTAGATTACAATCAAATCAAAGAATTGGCCGAATCCGTTCGTAATTATGGGGTCAATGCTAACTTTACCACATTACAGGTGGAAAGGCTTGCTAATTTTGCCATGACTCCCACTGACTGGCAGACGACAGTGAAAGCAGTGCTTCCCAACATGGGACAATACATGGAATGGAAGGCTCTCTGGTATGATGCAGCCCAGGCACAAGCTAGAGTTAATGCCACGGCTGAAGATGAGAATCAGAGGCAGTGGACATTTGAAATGCTGACAGGTCAGGGTCAACATGCCCTTAATCAAACCAACTACATCTGGGGTGTCTATGGTCAGGTGTCGGCCGCCGCTATTAAAGCATGGAAGGCCCTCACAAAAGGGAGAGTCCAGTGGACACCTTACAAAGATTGTCCAAGGACCCCAAGAGCCATTTTCAGACTTTGTGGCCAGAATGACAGAGGCCGCCAGTCGCATCTTTGGTGATTCAGAACAAGCTATGCCCCTGATTGAGCAACTTGTCTATGAACAAGCAACCCAGGAATGTCGGCGGCTATCGCCCCTCGCAAAAGCAAAGGTTTACAAGATTGGCTCAGAGTGTGCAGGGAGCTGGGGGGACCCTAACCAATGCAGGACTAGCTGCCGCCATTTTACAAACGCACAGGTATAGAGATTTATCTAGTCGAAAAGCTTGTTTTAATTGTGGGAGAATGGGGCACCTTAAGAAAGATTGTCAAGCCCCTGAAAGAACAAGAGAATCGAAGCTTTGCCATCGTTGTGGTAAAGGTTATCATAGGGCTAGCGAATGCAGGTCAGTCCGGGATGTAAAAGGGAGGCTTCTGCCCCCTATTGAAGAACCCAAGGTACCCCAATCAAAAAACGGGTCACGGGGCCCATGGTCCCAGGGCCCTCAGAAATATGGGAACCAATTTCAGAAAAGCAATCAAGAGGAAGTAGAGGTTTCCGAGGAACCCCCGGAATGGACTTGCGTGCCGCCTCCGACTTCTTACTCATGCCCCAAATGAATGTTCAACCGGTCCCAGTCCATTCCCCTGGACCTTTGCCCCCTGCCACCATTGGGCTTATTCTGGGCCGTGGCTCCTTAACTTTACAGGGACTCATTATATATCCTGGAATTGTTGACCCGTATCATAAAGAGGAGATTCAAGTTCTCTGTTCTAGCCCTCGGGGTGTATTTTCTATAAAGCAGGGAGATAGAATTGCACAACTGGTGTTGCTGCCCTCCCTCGGGGATGGAGAAACCTACACTTTACAAAAAAGGGCTATGGGATCTTCTGGAAGTGATTCAGCCTATCTGGCTATACCCCTAAATGAGAGACCTACAATAAAATTGTTAATTAATGGAAAAGAATTTGAAGGGATAATGGATACGGGAGCAGACAAAAGCATTATTTCACTCCATTGGTGGCCGAAGTCTTGGCCCACTGTTGTTTCATCTCATTCTCTACAAGGTCTTGGATACCAGTCCTCTCCTGCCATCAGTGCCTCAGCCTTAACCTGGCGGAATGCTGAGGGCAAACAGGGATGTTTTACCCCCTATGTGTTGCCACTCCCTGTAAATTTATGGGGACGGGATGTGTTACAAGCCATGGGCATGACCCTAACTAATGAATACTCCCCCAGGCATCAGCCATTATGGCAAAGATGGGGTATACAAATGGTAGAGGCTTGGGTAGGCAAGAACAAGGCAGAATAAAACCCATTACGCAACACGGAAATCGGGGTAGAAAAGGACTGGGTTTTATTTAGGGGCCGTTGAGGCTTCACGACCCATACCATGGAAAACAGAGGAGCCGTTATGGGTCTCTCAATGGCCTCTATCCTCTGAAAAATTAGAGGCTGTCACAAGATTAGTGCAAGAACAGGAACGGCTGGGGCATCTAGAGCCTTCTACCTCCCCATGGAATACACCAATTTTTGTTATTAAGAAGAAATCTGGGAAGTGGAGATTACTCCACGACCTGCGGGCCATTAACAATCAGATGCATCTTTTTGGCCCTGTTCAAAGAGGCCTTCCTTTGCTTTCTGCACTTCCTCAAGATTGGAAGCTTATTATTATAGATATTAAGGATTGTTTCTTCTCTATTCCACTTTACCCACGGGATAGACCAAGGTTTGCCTTCACTATCCCTTCTCTTAATCATATGGAACCAGACAAGAGATTTCAGTGGAAGGTACTGCCGCAAGGCATGGCCAATAGCCCAACAATATGTCAGCTGTATGTGCAGGAGGCTTTGGAGCCAATTAGGAAGCAATTTACATCTTTAATCGTTATCCATTATATGGACGATATTCTTATTTGTCACAAAGAGTTAGATGTTTTACAAAAGGCTTTCCCCATGCTGGTGGCTGAATTAAAACAGTGGGGATTAGAGATTGCCTCAGAAAAGGTTCAAATTGCAGATACAGGCCTCTTTTTGGGCTCAATGATTACTCCCAAAAATATAGTTCCTCAGAAAATAGAAATTCGCAAAGACCACTTACAAACATTAAATGATTTTCAGAAACTTCTGGGAGATATAAATTGGTTGAGGCCCTTTTTAAAAATTCCATCTGCTGATCTAAAACCCCTCTTCGATCTCCTGGAGGGTGAGCCTCATATCTCCTCACCCAGAAAATTTACCCCTGCCGCCCACCGAGCCTTACAGATGGTGGAAGAGGCCTTACAGGAAGCACAATTACAACGTATTGAGGAGTCACTACCTTTTAATCTGTGTGTTTTTAAGACAGCTCAATTGCCAACTGCAGTCCTGTGGCAACATGGACCATTACTTTGGATTCATCCAAATGCTTCCCCTGCTAAGATTATTGACTGGTACCCTGATGCTGTTGCACAGCTCGCGCTTAGCGGAATAAAAGCAGCTGTTACACATTTTGGCAGGGATCCTGATTCCTTGATTGTGCCTTATACTGCTGCACAAGTTCAGACCTTGGCAGCCACATCTAGTGATTGGGCAGTTTTAGTTACTTCCTTTTCAGGACAAATTGATAATCATTTTCCAAAGCATCCAATTTTACAGTTTGCCCTAAACCAGGCTATAGTGTTTCCACAAGTGACAGCTAAAGACCCACTCCCAGATGGGACTGTGGTGTACACTGATGGATCAAAAACTGGTATGGGAGCTTATGTGGTCAAGGATAGGGTTATATCTAAACAATATAATGAAACTTCACCTCAAGTTGTAGAATGTCTGATAGTACTGGAGGTTCTTGAGGCTTTTCCAGGACCCCTCAATATTGTATCAGATTCCTCTTATGTGGTTAATGCAGTTAATCTCCTTGAGATAGCTGGAATAATAAGATCCTCCAGCAGAGTTGCTAACATCTTTCAGAAGATACAAGCTGCCTTGTTAAATAGGAGATTTCCTGTTTTCATTACCCATGTCCGAGCACATTCTGGACTCCCAGGTCCCATGTCCTTAGGGAATGACTTAGCGGACAAGGCTACAAAGCTGGTGGCCGCTGCCTTGTCTACCCATGCACAAGCAGCAAAAGAATTCCATAAGCGCTTTCATGTGACGGCTGAGACCTTGCGCCGTCGTTTTGCTCTATCCAGGAAAGAGGCTAGGGAAATTGTTACTCAATGCCAGAATTGCTGCGAATTCTTACCTACTCCCCACATGGGAATAAACCCACGTGGCATTAGACCATTGCAGATGTGGCAGATGGATGTTACTCATATTCCCTCTTTTGGAAGGCTTCAATATGTTCATGTTTCTGTTGACACCTGTTCTGGCGTAATGTTTGCCACACCCCTAACAGGGGAAAAGGCCTCATATGTGATTCAACATTGCCTTGAGGCCTGGAGTGCTTAGGGAAAACCCAGAATTTTAAAAACAGACAATGGACCAGCATATACCTCTCAAAAATTCCGACAGTTTTGTCGGCAAATGGATGTTACCCATCTAACTGGCCTACCTTATAACCCTCAAGGACAGGGCATTGTGGAACGTGCCCATCGTACACTCAAATCATATCTGATTAAACAAAAGGGGAGTATTGAGGATGTTCTACCCTCGGTACCAAGAGTTGCTGTATCCATGGCACTTTTTACCCTTAATTTCTTGAACTGTGATGCCCAAGGCCACACTGCGGCTGATCGCCACAGTTTAGAGCCTGATAGGCCAAAAGAAATGGTAAAATGGAAAGATGTCTTGACTGATCTCTGGAAAGGCCCGGATCCTATTCTTATAAGATCCAGGGGAGCTGTGTGTGTTTTTCCACAGGAGGAAGAAAACCCCCTGTGGATCCCTGAAAGACTCACTCGAAGAGCTCCTTCACAACTCCAGAATAAGAAGGATGGAGGCCAAGTGGGTGATGAAGACTCTCCTACTCGGGATGATGGTTCCTAGTATGATGGGAGAGTTACGGTGGGCCATCATGTCTACCTTCCCCCTACCGATGCCAGTGATGCAGAATGCCCAGGTGTTCCCTAGATTTTTCACAAATAATAGAGAGTTGGGGCTTGCCTTTTTGCCTTTAGATCCTCAGATACAGAGTTTTCAGGATGAGAGAACCTTGTCATTAGTAGGAAGCTTGTGCTTTACTGTGATTTCTTCATTAAAGGATAATTTTATTCATATGGATCCAGAAAGATCTAATGCTAATCCTTTTGAATTAATGGAAGCTGTACTGATCTTTCTCCTATGATAGTGAGAAGGGACAGATTACTTTTGATTGGAAAGGGGCATTAGGCAACAGTCTGAGTGAGGGACAGAGCTCTGGATCATCTGATTGGTCCTCCTCCAATGTTAAGTATACCCCTTTTAAGAGAACTAATTATTCAGCTGCCCTTTATTTGGGTTGTGAGTAATGATACCTTAGGTAAGAATCAGAAAGAAATAAATTGTTCTGCTTAGAATTGTTTTTATGCATTATGCTGGGATGCTATTAAGCACCCTTTTGCTTTGGTAATGCGCATGCCTCGATTTATTCCAGCTCCTGTTGAGGCGCCAAGTAATTTGAGTTTGTTTAGGGAAAAGCGAGATTTTGGGATCTCTGCTATTATTGTGGGCCTGATAGCCACCGCCGCGGTTACTGCTTCGGTTACCGCCTCGGCCCTTGCACTTTCTGCCACTGTGCAGACAACTCAAACCATTAATGAACTATAGGCCACTGTGACCATGGTCCTAGATAAACAGGCCACTGCCAATTCTCAGATACAAGGAGGCCTGATGTTGGTAAACCAACAGATTAATTTGGTTCAGGAACAATTGGATATATTGTGGCAGATGGCCAAATTGGGATGTGAACAAAGTTGCCTGGCCTTTGTGTCACTTAGTACAATATGAGAATTTTACAAGAGCAGCTAACCTGTCAAAAGCTCTGTCTCAACATTTATTACAGAATTGGACTTTTGAGTTTGAGCAGACACTCCGTGAGTTGAGAATGGCGATCCTGCAAGTGAATTCGACGCATCTGGATCTTTCTCTGATGGAAGACCTCTCCCCCTGGATTTCATCTGCATTTTCTTATTTTAAGGAATGGGTGGGGGTAGGATCATTTAGCCTAGTTCTCTGCTGTGGAATAGTGTTGATGCTTTGGATGGTGTGTACGCTCAGAGCCCAAACAAAAGGAGAAAGTGGTGGTGGCACAAGCACTTGCTGCCTTAGAACACGGAGCATCCCCTGACATTTGGTTAACCATGTTAAAGCAATAGGTCGCTGGCCTCCCAGCTCTTGCACCCCACGAGGCTAGTCTCATTGCACGGGATAGAGTGGGTAGGCTTCAGCAGCCCAAGGAGTTGCAAGGCTAAGCACTGCACAGGAGAGGTCTGCGGTATAACGACTTTCTCCTGGGAGATAAGTCATCTTGCATGAAGGTTCTATGTCATGATCTCCTTCCCCCAGAAAAAAGACATCGGACTGGTCAGGACTTCCTCTGGGGATAAGACCCTGGAGAGGAGCTTTGTACATGTTCCGAATTTGCACATGGGGATTTGACCTCTATCTCCACTCCAAAGTTGTGGGTGTCCTATTGCTTCAAAAATAAATGAATAGGGGGAGATGTGAGGAGCCGCCCTCGCTATCGCTATTGCCGTTAGAAGATGGCGCTGACATCTGCTGTCAGTTGGAGTTAACTGTCGCTGTCAGTTGGAGTTAACTGTCGCTGTCAGTTGGAGTTAACCGTTTAAACTGTGCCTCTCCCGTGGCGTCATCTGGGGTGATGTGCAAACCACCAATCCCGGCTCTACACGTCTCACTCGGAGCTCCTAGGCTTATATAAGGGGCTGGGTTTCTTAGCTTGGGGTCTCCCTCTAAGAAGCTGATCATCTATCTCTCAAGATGCATTAAAGCTTTACTGCAGAAGGATCCGAGTGTTCTGCGTCGTTCTTGCTGGCGAGACGGTAGCGCGGGACACATCATCATTTCTTTAAGTGACTAAATAATGAGATGATGTTGTATGCTTCAACCCTGGGGAGATAATCATAGACATCATCATTAATTTTAGTGACTTAACAATGAGATAAAGTCACACGATTCATCCCTTGTGAGACCCTCATATAGCTCATTATTGATTCAAGTTATCAAATAATGAGATGACATCCAGAATTCACCCCTGGGAAGATGCCCATACACTGCATCATTGATTTAAGAGACTGAATAATGAGAGAAAATTGTATGATTCCCCCTAGGAAGACCCCCATAGACTTCATCATTTATTTAAGTGACTTATTAATGAGATAATGTCACATGATTCAACCCTGGGGAGATGCCAATAGAAATTTTAAATTGATTTGAGTGACTTAATAATGAGTTGAAATCACTATTCACCATAGGGGAGATGCCCATAGATATCACCATTGATTTAAGTGACTAAATAATGAGACACCATCTCACTATTCATCCCACGGGAGATGCCCTTGGACCTCATCATGTTATAAGTGGATAAATAATGAAATTATTTCACATGTTTCATACCTGGGGAGACACCCATACAATTAATCATTTAAGTTATTACAAAATGACAAGAGTTCACTTAATTCACCCATGGGGGTCTCCCCATAGTAGTCTTCATTTATTTAAGTGACTAGATAATGAGATGAAATCACGAAATTTACCCCAGGGGAGATGTCCATAGACATCATCAAGGATTTAAGTGACTAAATAATGAGATGACCTCATATGATTCAGTACTAGTGAGATGCCCATAGACCTCATCATTGATTTAAGTGACTAAATAAGGAGATTACATCGCTTAATTCAAACATGGGGAGATGCCCAATATCTCATCACTGATTTAAATGAAAAAATAATGAGAAGTCATCAAATAATTAAACCCTAGGTAGCAGCCCATAGACTTGGTCGTTGATTTAAGTGAGTCAATAATGAAACGAAGTCACATGATTCACACATGTTGAGACACCCATATTCCTCGTCATTGATTTAAGTGACTAATTAAGGAGATGATGTTACATGATTCTCCCATAGGGAGTAGCCCATAGACTTCATCATTGATTTAAGTGACTAAACAATGAAGTGACATTGCACGATTCACCCTTGTGGTGACATCCATAGATTTCATCATTGATTTAAATGACTAATTAATAAGATGACATCACATGATTCACCACTAGGGAGCAGCCTGTATAACTCGTCAGTAATTTAAGTGACTAAATAATGAGATAACTCACACAATTCACTGCTGGGTAGATCCCCATGCACCTCATCATTGATTTAAATGACTAAATCAGGAGATGACATCACATGACTCTCCGACGAGGAGTAGCCCGTACACCTCATTATTGATTTAAGTGAGTAAATAATGAGATGACATCACATGATTCAACATTGGGGAAATGTCCATAGACCTCATCATTGATCTAAGTGACATAATAATGAGATGAAGTAACAGGATTCACCCCTGGAGAGATGATCATAGACCACATCATTTATTTCAGAGACAAAATAATGAGATTTTGTTGAATGATTAAACCCTAGGTAGAGGCTCATATACATCATCATTGATTTAAGTAGGTAATAATTAGATGAGGTCACAGGATTCACCCTTGGGGAGAAAACCATAGACCTCATTATTGATTTAAGTAAATAAATAATCTGATGATGTCACATGTTTCATCCCTGGGGAGACTCCCATACTTCTCATCATTGATTTAAGCTATTAAATAATGATAAGACATCATCCATGGGGAGCTGCCCATAGACTTCATCATTGATTTAAGTGAGCAAATAATGAGTTCTGGTTCACAGGATTAACCCCTGGGCAGATGCCCATAGTCCTCATCATTGATTTAAGTGACTAAATAAGGAGATGACATCAAATAATTAAAACCTGCAAGAAGCCCATTGACCTCATCATTTATTTAAGTGACAAAATAAACTGATAACGTCATATGATTCATTCCTGTGGAGATGCCCATACACCTCAAAATTTGTTTAAGTTACAAAATAAGGAGAAGTTGCCACATAATTCACCCTTTTGGATATACCCATACACCCCATCATTGATTTATATCACTAAATAATGAGATGACATCACATAATTCACCATTGGGGAGAAGCCCATTGACCTCATAATTGATTTAAGGGACTTAGTGATGAGATGATGCCCCATGATTCAACCCTGCACAGATGCCCATAAAAATCTTCATTGATTTTTATGACTTAATAATGAGATGGAGTCACACAATTCATATTTGGGGAGGCTCCCATAGACCTCATCATTGATTTAATTGACTAAGTAATGAGATGACATTGCACGATTCGCCCCTGGGGAGATGCCAATAGAAGTCATCATTGATGTAAGTGGTCAAATAATTAGATGACATCGCAAAATTCACATGTGGGGTGATGCCCATGAACATCATCATTGATTTAATTGGCTAAATAATGAAATTACATTGCACGATTCACCCTTGAGGAGACATCAAGAGACCTCATCAATGATTTAAGTGCCTGAATCAGGAGTTGACATCGAACAATTCTCCCATGGGGAGCATCCCATAGACCTCATCTTTGATCTAAGTGACTTAATAATGAGATGAAGTCACAGGATTCCCCCCTGGAGAGATGTCCATAGACATCGTCATTGATTTACGTGACTAAATAATGAGATTTTATCGATTGATTCAACCCTAGGAAGAGGCTCATAGACATCACCATTGATTTAAGTAAATAATAATGAGATGAAGTCACAGGATTCACCCCTGGGGAGACGTCCATAGACCTCATCATAGATTTAAGTGAGCAAATAATGAGTTCCAGTTGCAAGATTCTCCCCTAGGGAGATGTCCATAGTACTCATTAATTTAAGTGACTCAATAAGCAGATGACATCACATAATTCAAACCTTGCGAGACACCCTTTGACCACATCATTGATTTAAGTGACTAAACAATGAGATGAAGTCACAAA
>NW_024429862.1:0-37913 GCF_017639785.1 Mesocricetus auratus
CCAGCATAGGGTCCAGGGGACCAGGTAGGAGGCTAAGCGCCCCAGATTCCTGTTCTTCTTCTCTACCCACGGACCAGCATTTGGACAAGGCATAGAAGAACCACCAGATTACTGGACTTACTAGCACCCACCAAAGGGAACTCTGGTCCCCAGACCAGGAAGGGGCTCTTTCTGCACCCACTAGAAGAAGAGATGGGAAAGAGACAATACAAAAACACAGTCAGCAACAGAAAACAAATATGACACCGCCAGATTCTAGAGACTCCACACCAGCAAGACCCCAATATTCCAACGCGAAGGAAGCAGAAGAGAACGACCTTAAAAGCACTTTCATGAAAATGATAGAGGCCCTAAAAGAGGATATTGGAAAATCCTCAAAGAAATGGAAGAAAAAAACAAAAATGTTCCGGATCAGGTACAACAGGACCCAGCATAGGGTCCAGGGGACCAGGTAGGAGGCTAAGCGCCCCAGATTCCTGTTCTTCTTCTCTACCCACGGACCAGCATTTGGACAAGGCATAGAAGAACCACCAGATTACTGGACTTACTAGCACCCACCAAAGGGAACTCTGGTCCCCAGACCAGGAAGGGGCTCTTTCTGCACCCACTAAAAGAAGAGATGGGAAAGAGACAATACAAAAACACAGTCAGCAACAGAAAAACAAATATGACACCGCCAGATTCTAGAGACTCCACACCAGCAAGACCCCAATATTCCAACGCGAAGGAAGCAGAAGAGAACGACCTTAAAAGCACTTTCATGAAAATGATAGAGGCCCTAAAAGAGGATATTGGAAAATCCCTCAAAGAAATGGAAGAAAAAACAAACCAAAAAATGCAAGAAATGGAAGAAAAAACAAACCAAAAAATGCAAGAATTGGAAGAAAAAACAAACCAAAAAAGGCACGAAATGGAAGAAGAAATGAAGCAAAAAATGCAAGAAATGGAAGAAAAAGCAAAGCAAAAAATGCAAGAATTAGAAGAAGAAACATACCAAATAAGGCAGGAAATGGAAGAAACAAAGCAAAAAATGCAAGAAATGGTAGAAAAAACAAAGCAAAAAATGAAAAAAATGGAGGAAGAAACAAACCAAAAAAGGCAGGAAATGGAAGAAGAAACAAAGCACAAAATCCAAGAAATGGAACAAAAAACAAACCAAAAAATGCAAGAAATGGAAGAAAGAACAAACCAAAAAATTCATAAAAGGCAACAAACGGACGAACAGATAAACAGAAAATTGCAAGAAGCAATGCAAACGCTGCAAGGGTTGAAAACTGAAATAGAGACACTAAAAAAACACAATCTGAAGAAAGGCAGAAAATAGAAAAGCTGGACAAACAGTCAGGCACTACCAATACAAGCATTACCAACAGAATAGAAGAGATGGAAGAGAGAATCTCAAGTGTTGAAGATACATTAGGAGAAATGGATTTATCAACCAAAGAAAACCTTAAATCCAACAAATCCTTAACACAAAACATCCAGGAATTATGGGACACCATGAAAAGACCAAACCTAAGAATAATAGGTATAGAAGAAGGAGAAGAAATCCAGCTCAAAGGGGCAGAAGGCATATTCAACAAAATCATAGAAGAAAACTTTCCCAACCTTAAGAAAGACATGCCAATGAAGGTACAAGAAGCCTACAGAACACCAAATAGAGTGGACCACAAAAAAATCCCTCGCCACATAATAATCAAGACCCCAAACATACAGAATAAAGAAAGAATATTAAGAGCAGCTAAGGAAAAAGGTCAAGTAACATATAAAGGCAGACCTATCAGAATTACACCTGATTTCTCCATGGAAACTCTGAAAGCCAGAAGGTCCTGGATAGATATTCTACCTACACTAAGAGACCATGGATGCCAGCCCAGACTACTATACCCGGAAAAGCTCTCAATCACTATAGACGGAGAAAACAAGATATTCCATGACAAAACTAGATTCAACCAATATGTGTCCACTAACCCAGCCCTACAGAAAATTTTGGAAGGAAAACTCCAACCCAAGGAAGCTAACTACAACCAGAAAAACATAAGCATTAGAGATTCCCTCTCTACCAACAGCCAAAAGAACAAAGGGGCGAAATTCCACCCATAATTCCACCAACAACAACCATCGCAAATAGAAGAAGGATGAGCAATCAATGGACATTAATATCCCTCAATATTAACGGCCTTAACTCACCCATAAAAAGACACAGACTAGCAGAATGGATTCGAAGACAGAACCCTTCCTTCTGCTGCATACAAGAAACACACCTCACCCTCAAAGACAGACATTACTTGAGAGTTAAAGGTTGGGAAACAATTTTTCAATCAAATGGACCCAAGAAACAAGCAGGGGTAGCAATCCTAATATCTAACAAACTAGACTTTAAAATAAAATCAATCAAAAGAGATGAAGGAGGTCATTACATACTCATCACAGGTGAAACTCACCAAGACGAAGTGTCTATCCTGAACATCTATGCCCCCAATACAAAGGCATCCACATTCGTTAAAGAAACATTATTAGAACTTAAATCTCATCTAAAGCCCCACACAGTTATAGTTGGAGATTTCAACACACCACTCTCACCACTAGACAAGAATACCAGACAGGAACTCAACAAAGAAGCAAAGGGTCTAATAGAAGTAATGACCCAACTGGGATTAACAGATATCTATAGAACATTTCATCCACATAAAAAAGAATATACCTTCTTCTCACCACCACATGGAACCTTCTCAAAACTCGACCACATACTTGGCAACATATCAAACCTCAGTAGCTACAAAAAAATTGGAATAACTCCATGCATCTTATCAGACCACCATGCCTTAAAATTAGAATTCAACAACAACACAAATTGCAGAAAACCTACAAACTCATGGAAATTGAATAATGCTCAACTGCACCATCCCTGGGTCAAAGAGGAAATAAAAAAAGAAATTAAAGACTTCCTCGAATTCAATGAGAATGAAGACACAACATACCCAAACCTATGGAACACTTTGAAAGCAGTGCTACGGGGGAAGTTCATAGCACTAAGTGCTCACATGAAGAAACAGGAAAACAGTTATACCAGAGAATTAACATCACAGCTAAAAGCTCTAGAACACAAAGAAGCAAACTCCCCAGGAGGAGTAGACGCCAGGAAATAATCAAATTGAGGGCTGAAATCAACAAAGTAGAAACCAGGAAAACAATACAAAGAATCAATGCAACGAAGAGTTGGTTCTTTGAGAAAATCAACAAGAAAGACAAACCTTTGTCCAAACTTACCAAACAGCAGAGAGTGAACACGCAAATTAACAAAATCAGAAATGAAAAGGGGGACATAACAACAGACTCTGAGGAAATCCAGAGAATCATTAGGTCATACTTTGAAAACCTGTACTCCACAAAATTCGAAAATTTAAAGGAAATGGATGACTTCCTGGACAGCTATCATTTGCCAAAACTAAATCAAGAACAGATAAGCAATTTAAATAGACCTATAACCCCTATGGAAATAGAAGCTGTCATCAAAAGTCTCCCAACCAAAAAAAGTCCAGGTCCAGATGGCCTCAGTGCAGAATTCTACCAGAAATTCAAAGAACAGCTTATAGCAAATCTTCTCAAAGTGTTCCACACAATAGAAGCAGAAGGGTCTTTGCCAAACTCTTTCTATGAGGCTTCAATAACCTTGATCCCCAAGCCACACAAAGATACAACCAAGAAAGAGAACTTCAGACCAATATCCCTCATGAACATTGATGCAAAAATACTCAATAAAATACTGGCAAATCGGATCCAAGAACACATCAAAACAATCATTCACCACGATCAAGTAGGTTTCATCCCAGGGATGCAGGGATGGTTCAACATACGAAAATCCATCAACGTAATCCACCATATAAACAAGCTGAAAAACAAAAATCACATGATCAACTCACTAGATGCTGATAAAGCCTTTGACAAAATCCAAAACCCCTTCATGATAAAGGTCTTGGAGAGATCTGGGATAACAGGGACATACTTAAACATAATAAAAGCCATATACAGTAAACCAACAGCCAACATCAAACTAAATGGATAGAAACTCAATGCAATTCCTCTAAAATCAGGAACAAAACAAGGCTGTCCACTCTCTCCATACCTTTTCAACATGGTACTTGAAGTTCTAGCTATAGCCATACGACAACAAAGGGGGATCAAGGGGATACAAATTGGGAAGGAAGAAGTCAAACTTTCACTGTTTGAAGACGATATGATACTTTACATCAATGACCCAAAGAACTCTACCAGGGAACTCTTACAGCTGATTAACACCTTCAGCAAAGTGGCAGGTTACAAGATCAACTCAAGAAAGTCAGTAGCCCTACTATATACAGATGATAAAAGGGCTGAAAGAGAAATCAGAGAAACATCACCTTTACAATTGCCACAAACAACATAAAATACCTTGGGGTAACGCTAACCAAACAAGTGAAAGACCTGTATCATAAGAACTTTGAATCTTTAAAGAAAGAAATTAAAGAAGCCCTCAGAAAATGGAAAGATCTCCCATGCTCTTGGATAGGTAGGATCAATGTAGTAAAAATGGCAATCCTGCCAAAAGCAATCTACAGATTCAATGCTATCCCCATTAAAATCCCAGCACAATTCTTCACAGAACTTGAAAGAACAATAATCAATTTTGTATGGAAAAACAAAAGACCCAGGATAGCCAAAACAACCCTGTTCAACAAGGCAACGTCCGGAGGCATCACTATCCCTGACCTCAAGCTCTATTATGGAGCTATAGTCCTGAAAACAGCTTGGTATTGGCACAAAAATAGACAGGCAGACCAATGGAATCGAATTGAAAATCCGGGTATTAACCCACACACGTACGAACATCTGATCTTTGACAAAGAAGCTAAAAATATACAATGGAATAAAGAAAGCATCTTCAACAAATGGTGCTGGCATAATTGGAGACTGGCATGTAGAAGAATGCAGATCGATCCATGTTTATCGCCATGCACAAAACTTAAATCCAAATGGATCAAAGACCTCAACATAAATCCAGCCACACTGAACCTCTTAGAAGAGAAAGTGGGTGGTACCCTTGAAAGAATTGGTACAGGAGACAGCTTCCTGAACATAACACCATTAGCACAGACAGTGAGATCAACAATTAATAAATGGGACCTACTGAAACTGAGAAGCTTCTGTAAGGCAAAGGACACAGTCAGCAAGACAAAAAGGCAGCCCACAGAATGGGAAAAAATATTCACTAATCCCACGTCTGACAGAGGGTTGATCTCCAAAATTTACAAAGAACACAAGAAGCAAGTCTCCAAAACTGCAAAGGACCCAATTAAGAAGTGGGCTGCAGAACTAAATAGAGAGTTTTCAATAGAGGAGTCTAAAATGGCTGAGAGGCACTTGAGAAAGTGCTCAACATCCTTAGCCATCCGGGAAATGCAAATCAAAACAACTCTGAGATACCATCTCACTCCTGTCAAAATGGCTAAAATCAAAAACACCAATGACAATTTATGCTGGAGAGGATGTGGTGAAAGGGGGACACTCCTCCATTGCTGGTGGGAGTGCCAACTGGTTCAGCCACTTTGGAAAGCAGTATGGAGATTCCTCAGAAAAATGGGAATAAACCTACCACAAGACCCAGCAACTGCACTCTTAGGCATATATCCAAAAGATGCCCATTCATATAACAAAGATGTCTGTTCCACTATGTTCATAGCAGCTTTATTTGTAATAGCCAGAACTTGGAAGCAACCTAGATGTCCCTCACCCGAAGAATGGATAGAGAAAATGTGGTACATCTACACAATGGAGTACTATTCAGCAGAAAAAAATAATGGAATCATGAAATTCGCAGGCAAATGGATGACACTAGAAGAAACCATCCTGAGTGAGGTAACCCAGTCACAAAAAGAGAAATATGGGATGTACTCTCTCATATATGGATTTTAGACATAGATCTGGGGAGTGCCATCCTACAATCCTATTGCCAGAGAGTCTGGGAAACAGAAACTTCATTTACTGGCTGGTTAAGTACTGAGCTGAACTCAAGAAAGCCAGTATCAGAGAGGGAGGACTGATGATCAAAGGCATTAAGACTGGGCTGGTTGAACCCCCAGAAACAGCTGACCAGACAAAGGTTAACTCTTGAATCCCAGGCATCAGCCTGGGAATCCAGTATGGGACTGATCAAGACACCCTGAATCTGGGTGTCAGTGAGGAGGCCTAGGTAATCTATTGAGCCTTGGACAGCAGATCAGTACCCATCCCAAGTATACACACGGTCTCTGGACTCCCATAGAACCATGTGAGATGCACTCTCACCCTGAATTCTTGGGGAAGGGTCTAGGCCCTGCCCTATATGAAATGACAGACTATGGACACCCCCATGGAGGGGGAATGAGGGGATAACGGGAGGGGATGGGGGGAGGGCACGGGAGGAGGGGAGGGAAAGGGAGAGGGACCTCGTACTGACTTGTGAAGCAAACTTTTTCCTATCTAAATTTAAAATGGAAAATAAAAAAATATTAATAAAAAAAAGGATGACATGGTTGCAAAATTTCAATCTTTAGAAGATACATCGTCTGAAATATCAGAAGTGGAGTCAATGGATGCTAGGCCACTAGGAAATAAACGAAATACGCTACTAGACATCCTAAGGTGGCCTTTCCAGTAACTGTAGTAGAAAGGTCATCATCAAGGAGGCACCAATCTGGTTCCACTACACAGAAATGGGAACCTATTCCCATAAAAGATATGAAAACCATTAAAAATGCGATAATGACCGTTGGGTTCCACAGTCCTTATGTAAAACAGTTACTAAGTACATGGGCTACGACCAATAAGATAACTCCCTCAGATTGGAATGATTTAATATCTGCAGTGTTGGAGCAGTCTACTCAAATACAGTGGAAAGCTTTGTGGAGACAGGAAGCCAAGGCCCTTGAACTTCAAGGTTTGAAGGGTGGCTTTGATGCTTCTGAAAGTAAGATTATTGGGGAGAAGCAATTTTCTGACCCGCAGGTCCATGCTGGTTATGATGAGCATACATTTGATTTATGCAAAACAGCAGCACTAAATGCTTTGGATAAGGTTCGTGAACCAGGGGAAAGAGTTGAAGCATATTCAAAAGTGATACAGGGTCCGAGAGAAAGATTCTCTGAATTCTTACAAAGATTATCCAGAGCAGTAGATTTACAAATAACTGATCCTAATATTATGCGACTTCTTACAGAATCGTTGGCTTATGAGAATGCAAACCCACATTACAAACAGATACTGTGGCCATTAAAGGTAAGATCAGCACCATTGGAGGAATGGGTCTTATATACAACTAATGTTGAGTATGACAATCCAGAGGCAGGAACTTGGATAGGAGAAGCCATTTCTAAAGTATTTAGGAGGAATCAGGATGAAATATGGCCTACCCAAGAGGAGATACCAAATTGGGTTGGGGAAGCAATCTCTAGAAGTTTCAAAAGACATCAAAACTTTAGATGTTTTAATTGTGGTAAAATGGGACATCTGAGTAGGAACTGTAGACAACGCATTCCTAGGAATAATGCTTCTACCAGGAATGTGTCAAAGAGAAGGCCTCAATCTCCTGGTCTCTGCAGGAGGTGTGGAAAAGGCTGGCATGGACAAATGAATGCAGATCCACAACAGATAGACAAGGTAGATCTTTAAAGCCAAAAAATGGATTTCAGGGGCTCAACCGAGCCCAAAAAAAGAGAGATTATCCGGTCATTCCCAGTGACAGTGGAGGACAGCCTCTCCCAGGACAATTAGAAGATCCACTGCCCATTGTAAATAATACGGCACTGGACAATACATTAGCTCCAGAGTATGAATCAATTACATCAGGAGGAGATACAAAACATATATTTTGGCAAACTTCTATACAATATCATAGACCCAAGCTACCAGTTAAGATAAATAATAGGGTAATTTATGGTCTACTGGACACAGGAATTGACGTCACTATCCTTAATCAGCAGTCCTGGCCACACAACTGGGCTTTAAAAGAGGCTAATGTTCAATTCTTAGGGATTGGAACCCTATCTGAAGTTAAACAGAGCGTTAGATGGATTGACTTTATTGGGCCAGAAAGACAGAGAGGAAGGTTAAAGCCATACGTTACAGATATTGCTATAAACCTCTGGGGTCGTGATCTACTCCAGCAATGGAATACACAGATTAACATTCCTCCTGTATCAGCTAGGAATTACAGACAAGCTTTTAGTGGTACAAAGAATATAGTAAGGCAATACAGAAAACAGATGCCAAATGTACAGGCTGTACAGATGCAAGATGCTAGTGCCAAACCAACAGAGCAACCCAAAGCTCTACCCTTAAAATGGCTGACAGATGAACCCGTCTGGGTGGGTCAATGGCCTATGACATCTGAGAAGTTAGAGGCTTTGGAGAAGTTAGTTCAGGAACAGTTAGATGCTGGATATATTGAGGAATCAACTAGTGCATGGAATTCACCTGTTTTTGTTGTCAAGAAGAAGTCTGGTAAGTGGAGAATGGTTACTGATCTTAGAGCCATCAACAAGGTAATTCAGCCTATGGGGTCTCTACAACCTGGGATGCTGTTACCTTCTCTAATTCCTAAGGATTGGCCAATTATAGTTACAGACTTAAAAGATTGTTTCTTCATCATACCGATACAAGAAAACGACAGAGATAAGTTCGCCTTCACGGTACCTACCTATAATAATTCCCATCCGGTACAGAGATTCCAGTGGAAGGTACTACCTCAAGGTATGTTAAACAGTCCAACTTTGTGTCAATATTTTGTGAATAAACCTCTAGAACTAATTCGTAAAAAATTTCCACATTCGTTAATACATCATTATATGGATGACATATTATTGTCTGATTCAAATAAGGATACATTGGAAAAGATGTTTGAAGCAGTAAAAGAAACTTTGCCTCGCTGAGGATTACAAATTTCCCCAGAAAAAATACAAAGAGGAGATTCTATTAACTATTTAGGTTATAAAATAGATGCTCAGAAAATTAGACCACAGATTAGAAGAGATCGTTACGGGACTCTTAATGATCTTCAAAAACTATTAGGTGAAATCTCTCAATTACAGACAATTATCGGTGTAGAAGGGCATGATTTGAAACACTTGAAAATGGCTTTAAAAGGAGATAAAGATCTAAACAGCCCACGAGTACTATCAGCTGAGGCTGAAAAAGAATTAGAATGGGTAGAAAAGAGAATATTAGAAGCACATGTGGACTGTGTGGATCGAAACCTGGATTGTATTCTAGTTATTTTACCATCTAGAGAATACCCCTCAGGAATATTAATGCAGAGGGAAGACTTCATCCTAGAATGTGTATTTCTGCCACATAAACAGAATAAAAAATTGAAAACATATATAGAAAAGATCTCTGATTTGATATTAAAAGTTAAGTTAAGGCTTCGTCAACTGACTGGGAAAGATCCAGCTGAAATTATTGTACCTTTAACAAATGATGAAATTTCCTCCTTATGGAAAGATAATGAGTATTGGCAAATACCTTGCAGTGACTTTTTGGGAACTATTAGTAATAACTTTCCCAAAACAGAAAGAATCAAATTCATAAAGAAAACAATTTGGATTCTTCCACGTATCGTGAGACAAACACCTATTTCTGGAATTCTTACCTTCTACACAGATGCAAACAAATCAGGTTAGGCAGGGTATAAATCAGGAAATATAAGTAAAGTAGTTCAAAGCCCTTACAACTCCGTATAAAAGGCAGAGTTATATGCCATTCTCATGGTACTTAAAGACTTTACAGAGCATCTCAATATAGTCACAGATTCTCAGTATGCGGAAAGAGTTGTCTTGCATATTGAGACTGCAGAATTTGTTCCTGATAGTACAGAATTAACCTCATTATTTTTACAATTACAGGAAACCATCAGAAACAGGACTCATCCTATATATATATAACACACGTCAGGTCCCATACAGGTTTGCCAGGTCCTCTGGCACACGGCAATGATGAAATTCATCGTTTGTTAGTAGGTAATGTGTTGGAAGCTTCAGAATTTCATAAGAAACACCATGTAAACAGCAAAGGCTTAAAGAAGGATTTTTCTATCACCTGGCAACAAGCCAAAGAAATAGTAAAAAAATGCCCCAGTTGCTCATTCTACAATCAAACTCCTTTACCTGCAGGTTGTAATCCTATTGGTATTCATAGAAATGAACTTTGGCAAATGGATGTATTTCACTTCCCAGAATTTGGCAGTTTAAAATATGTACACCATACCATAGACACGTTCTCAGGATTCAAATGGGCTACTGCCCTCAGCTCTGAAAAGGCTGACTCTGTTATTACACACCTCTTAGAGGTGATGGCTCTTATGGGTATACCTAAAACGATAAAAACTGACAATGCTCCAGCATATGTCTCCAGTAAATTGGAACAATTCTTCAAATATTATAATATAAAACATGTAACTGGTATAACTTACAATCCCACAGGACAAGCAGTGATTGAAAGATCTAACCGAACCTTAAAAGAGATGCTTCATAAGCAGCCATGGAGAACAAACACCCCTAAACACAGGTTACATGATGCTTTACTAACATTGAATTTTCTTAATGCTGATGAAAAAGGACAAACTGCAGCAGAAAGACACTGGACTACAGAGAAGACTTCTGAATTGAGCCAACCAGTGTATTTTAAGGATGTTATGACCTCAGTCTGGAATCCAGGACATGTGTTACGTTGGGGAAGGGGCTATGCTTTTGTTTCCACAGGAGAAGAAAAGCTTTGGGTCCCATCTAAATTAATTAAGATTCGATCAGAACAGAAAACGTCTCAGGAGGAGGAAGGATGACAGCTCATCTACAAGGTCTGCTAAGCATAAGGAGACCTCATAAAAGGAAAGGGAAGTGTTCTGTTTGTGTCTTCACAGGACAATTAGAAAATCATAGGTATATGGATACCTAAAGAAGGAAGGATAGCTACTCAGAGGACCACCAAACATGAAATAATGTGATGTGTTATCAATGTCTACATCTCTGTATTGTGTTATTATAATTTCTATTTCTTCCACTTCTTAATATGCCTAAGTCCCAATTCATTAATTATTGCTGTCTTTGGAGTTGGATTGGCTCTCCGGCTTTAAACCCAAGCATATTGTTAAAATGCAATTCAGACTTTCTGTATGATATCAAAGAGCCATTGATATAAGACAGAAACAACATCAAAAAAGATATACATATATGGGGACTGTCATCTGTGTATATTTGATTTTTCTAAAACTTTAATCTCCTTCATGTGTATTATCATCTTAAGGGTTGCCTTTCCCAGTACTCATACACATTGAAGTTAAGAATTGTTGGGGAAGTCCTGTTATTTGCCTGTGCATTTGTCAATAAAGTACTGTCTGGCCAATAGAAAACCTAGATGGGAGGGACTAGGAGTCGAGGAGGATTCTGGGAAGGGGAAACACAAGAGAGTCGAGATGTAACGCCATAGGGTAGGAAGCCCGGAACTATTCTCCGTTAAGAGACATACTTAGATTAACAATTATGGGGTAATTACTTAAAGCAGAGCTAGCCAGTAAGAGACAAGCAAGGCCAACAGCTTCATAATTAATATAGCCTCCTGTGTGTTTATTTGGGACTCATGTGGATCTAGAAACAGGCTCACGTGGCAGAGCCCAGGCGGCTGGTGGGGGATAAACCAAAGCGGCTAGCAAGGAAAAGCTTCACTTAACATAATGGTGTCAGAAGGTGATCAGGAGTGGGATTGAATTTCCACGTAGAAAAACAAAAGCTTTAAAGAAATTTTAGAAACAGAAGAATGGAGAGAAGCATAGATTTTGGTAGCAGCATTTTCTCAGGTGTGCTCTGTTTTGCTATCGAAAAGCCGAGATTCACGTGGCTCGCTTACTGGAGTCTTCCTGATTCAGCATAAAAAGAAAAAAAAGAGCAAGGTTGTTTTAAGAGACTCTGCTACCAATTGAAAGGGGTGTATGTACAGCTGGAAGTGGCAGCTTTTGCTGGAGGCCAGCATGGACTGAGGCGGTAAGCTGGAATCATGCTTATGCCCGCCATCTTGAAACGGCAGTTTAAAACAGCCGCGGTTTTACAGATAAGACACGTGGCCAGAAAAACATAAAGATTTACAGTAAAGCCAGACTTGGATAAAGAAAAACTTCTAAAGGTTTACAGTGTGTTTAAAAATATATGTGAAATTGAGAGAGAAACTGAAACGACAAAGTGGTAAATAAATACAAAAGCCGGAGTTGTGGTGGTGCACGCCGGTAGGATTGCTCCAGAGGCAGAGGCAGGCAGGTTTCCAAAGAGAAACCCTGTCTCAGAGAAAAATAAATAAAAGTGAAAGAAATAAAGTAATAATAGATAAATAAATAAGCCACGTAAAGATGGAAAATACACAGAGAGTCTGGATACTGTATGCTATTTTGTTTTTCAGTTTTTTGATTGCTAAGGAAGGAACAGCTGCTAAAGTACACTTGATTATAAACGCTGCTGAATTAATCCAATTTCTATCTTTTGAAAATGCCTTGACTTCAAAATTTAAGTATAAGGATATGTTACTCGGAAAAGGAGTTTTAATTTATGTTTCCACAGAACATAAAAAGCTGAGGATTTCTTCTAGGCTTCTGTGGTTTGACGAACCAAGACACCCGGAAGCAGTGGACCAGGTGTTCCAACAATCGAAACGGCTAAGATGATGCAGCTTTACAGACCCCGAAAATATGGACTTATACAGGTTTCTGAGTTTTGTCATGATCCCCATGGTATGAACAGCGCCCCCTTACAGCAGGAAGCAGTTTGGAATGAGCAATGTCCCAATTCCCATCTTGTTTATAAATCTTTGTTTTCATTTAAATGGGATTGTTTATAATTGGTTAATGATCACAACCAATCTCCTTTTAATGGTAAAAAAGGGAATTATGATATAGGTATTGTTTTTCATTTATTGATACAAATTCAAGGTCAATTTTGTGATAAGTATATTTCTCCTCTTGATTAAGTATTGTGCTTATACTGTTCGTTTAAAATGTAATGCATAATTAAATACAGACAATAGATAGTTACTTATAATAGTTAGAATTTATAGTTAGGTAAGTTAGATTTTCTAGATATACAGAAATATATTTGAGATGGACAGTCTTCAAACCTCTCAAAGACCTTCATAACATGGCATTTAAAATGGTTTAGGGTTTTTCTTGACAATGAGAAATGTCTGCTCCTGGCAGCACCAATTACGTCTGAGAGGAAGATGGGCATCGAAGAAACTCGTTATAAAGTTTGCTTTCAACATGGCAAGATTAGCCATTTGGGCAAGAAACTGCTCTTGCCTAGATTGTTTGACTGTTGTTGTATCATCTGGACATGCAGGACCCACAGGAAAGTGACTACTGAAC
Source organism: Mesocricetus auratus (assembly GCF_017639785.1). Taxonomy (NCBI): domain Eukaryota; kingdom Metazoa; phylum Chordata; class Mammalia; order Rodentia; family Cricetidae; genus Mesocricetus; species Mesocricetus auratus. The sequence goes on from NW_024429862.1 coordinate 13,415, forward strand.
TCAGTCTTACAGGGTTCCTGCTTGATGAAGAGTCTACGAGACTTTCTGCAGGACAAAGAAAAATGACTGACAGACTGCCAACGGAGATGGACAGTTTGAAATTTCCTGCTTTGCTGAGAAGTGTTCCAGACACATTGTGGCCTATTGGCTGAACATGGACGCCCCAACGTTACAGAGGAACTTCGGGTGACTGTCCAGGCAGTAAGATGTCTCTGTCAATCCTAGTGTTTATATATTATCCTTCTGTGGTCTTTGATGGAATTGAAGACAGATAGTTATAATTACAGTTTTCCTTAGTTATGATAAAAGATAAGCTACATATAGGACTTTGGACTCACAAGGATGGGATGGATGATATTTTCTTTAAATCTTGCTAAAATATTGTAACTATGTTCTTACTTGATAACTGTTCTGTCATATACAATTTGATGTTAAAATTAAGACCTTTCTTTTGTTTAAACAGAAAAGAGGAGATGTTGGGGAAGTCCTGTTATTTGCCTGTGCATTTGTCAATAAAGTACTGTCTGGCCAATAGAAAACCTAGATGGGAGGGACTAGGAGTCGAGGAGGATTCTGGGAAGGGGAAACACAAGAGAGTCGAGATGTAACGCCATAGGGTAGGAAGCCCGGAACTATTCTCCGGTAAGAGACATACTTAGATTAACAATTATGGGGTAATTACTTAAAGCAGAGCTAGCCAGTAAGAGACAAGCAAGGCCAACAGCTTCGTAATTAATATAGCCTCCTGTGTGTTTATTTGGGACTCATGCGGATCTAGAAACAGGCTCACGCGGCAGAGCCCAGGCGGCTGGTGGGGGATAAACCAAAGCGGCTAGCAAGGAAAAGCTTCACTTAACATAATGGTGTCAGAAGGTGATCAGGAGTGGGATTGAATTTCCACGTAGAAAAACAAAAGCTTTAAAGAAATTTTAGAAACAGAAGAATGGAGAGAAGCATAGATTTTGGTAGCAGCATTTTCTCAGGTGTGCTCTGTTTTGCTATCGAAAAGCCGAGATTCACGTGGCTCGCTTACTGGAGTCTTCCTGATTCAGCATAAAAAGAAAAAAAAAGAGCAAGGTTGTTTTAAGAGACTCTGCTACCAATTGAAAGGGGTGTATGTACAGCTGGAAGTGGCAGCTTTTGCTGGAGGTCAGCATGGACTGAGGCGGTAAGCTGGAATCATGCTTACGCCCGCCATCTTGAAATGGCAGTTTAAAACAGCCGCGGTTTTACAGATAAGACACGTGGCCAGAAAAACATAAAGATTTACAGTAAAGTCAGACTTGGATAAAGAAAAACTTCTAAAGGTTTACAGTGTGTTTAAAAATATATGTGAAATTGAGAGAGAAACTGAAACGACAAAGTGGTAAATAATAAATACAAACAAATTTCACCTGAGTAGAGACTATAATTGTTTCACTCTCTGATTACTTTATTCTGTATACCCAACAGTGTCAAGACCTCACTCTGTTGTATCTCATTTATTTCCACATTGGATGTTATTTCTTCAAAGTTCACACATCCTCAACAGTGTCTATATCTCTGTGGTCCCTTTCCACTGCAGCCTAAATGAAGAGGAGTGACCCCCAAAAGCCTTCTCCCAGCAGAGCTGATCACCTCATTTCTTATGCATTTTCAGCATAGTATAACAATTGATTTACTGTTCCCAACCTCAGCTGACAAGTTTTTTTTTTGCCTTGAGGCCCATACACCATAAACACACCATTAATTACAATACAAAACATTCGTTGTCACACATTTTTATTCCTATTTCAGAACGCATTCCATTGGAAAATATACCAGTGTAAATATAGATGCTCAGAAACAGCCTTTGCAGGAATATCACCCACCCACTTGAACACAATTTAGTTAGTTATTCTTCAGCTTCCCCATATTTGGTGAATTTTGTTTAATGGTCTTTTCAACAAATCATAGATGTAGATATGGGTGAACTCATCAAAATTGATGAAATGGAGTGATGGTTTGCCTGGAAATTGGTAAAGGACCCTGCCCATCTTTTTGGTTCCATCACATTGTGTGTACTGTACAGCTCCACCTCTACCTGTCAAGACATCCCATTCTAGTTCTGAATTCACCTCTGTAGGAGAAGCATCTGTTATGATGCGAAGGTAACCAACAATGTAGGCTGGTAAATATACAAGATCAGGTCTTTTTCATAGGTAATGTAGAACCAGATCTTCATGATGGTCACATGGGCCCGGACAACCCCTCCACCAAGATTTTGAGCCATTTTTGCACCCAAATTTGGGCTCCACTGTTTTGCCAACTATGGTGTTTTCAAGGTAGGTGTCTGTCACATGAGGAAACGATACTTTATTAGGCAGTATCTTAAGATTTAAAATCCTTTTGTCGCTTTGGAAATCCAGTGCATAGGCACAATTGATACCATCGCACTTCACCAATACACAGAGGGATATGTTGGCAGTTGTTCTAGACCGATGGCCTTCCTTTGGGTACTCGATGATTCCCTTCTTTCCAATTGTGAGAAATTCTGCATCCAATGACTTTACTGAAGTCCACGGAGGGCTGGCCCTTTCCTGGTTATGTTGGGGTGGCATGCCCTTCTTACTCAGAGACATCGTGCTCAAAATAGAAGACCTAGTGCGGGGGCCACAGTTCAATTGGTCCATTTTCTTGTGGCTATTTTTCTGTAGTTAGGCGTCATGCTTGCCCACTGTGTTGGTTTGAAGATGCCGCAGGGTCACACCAGATAGGACACAGTTACCTCTGACATTTGAGTGACTGCAAGAAAAAAAGGGTGGATTCTTGGCTGAGGCCACATCTAGGTCTACTTATGGGCAGGTGAAGAAGGTGGGGTTGAAATTATTTTCTGTAATAAATTAATAGGGAAATTAGCAAATGATAGTCTACAGCTCAGAATAACCATCTCAGTGACATGTTACTTCTGATCAGAGACAGTGTGCATAGGTTGAGGATCTTCTACAAGAGTGGAAACATCAGTGGGTTGGCGTGGGTGGAGGGATTGGTGTGGTTAGGGTTGGGGGTGTGTCTGTTACCTAAATAAGTGGAACTCTTTCAGGATCATGAAAGAATGAGAACAGTACACTTAAATCTCCTTTAACCTCAAGCCTTGAGATAGGTGCCTGTGGACCACAACTCCATTTATCCAGGGATGTGGCCTCCAGGTGTGCTGGCCCTCTTTATTGTGTCTCTTGTACCATCCCCAGTTTAATTACATAAAAATGTTCAGCATCTCCCATTACAGAGGTGAGTGCATCAAGCCATAGTCTAGCGAGAGTGTCAATTGTTTAGGCAACAGCAGCAATTTGCGTATCTTCAAAAACACATAGGTATAAAGAGAATTACTGGCATTGTATATAATGTTGAATTTGATATTTTTAAGAAATTTGAAGAATGTCCAGCCTTGTGATTCCCTATAGCTATCAAAGGTGGCAAGCAGTAACAACATACACGGTAGATTCGCAGTGTTTCAAGATACTACTGAAGTCCCGTTTACTGCCAAACCATATTTACCCAATGAGAACGTGCGAGTTGTCCAGAATCTGTCTCTGGAAAACGATCAGCTTCCAAAAGTCCTTTTCTTCCCTAGCACCACACAGAAATGTCTGTCATCGAGAATTGATATGAGCCGTTTTTTGAATTTCTGATAGAAATCTGCACTGAGTCCTTCTGGACTGGGATTTTTTTGAGAGGGATAATTTTGATGACTGCCTCTATTCCCATAGGCATTACATGGCTATTTTGAATACTTATCTGCTTTTGGTTTCATTTTGGCAAGAGGTAGCTATCCATGAAGTCGTCCATTTCATTGAATTTTTTGAATTTTGTGGAGTACAGGTTTTCAAAATATTACTTGAAGATTCTCTTAATTTCCTCAGAGTTCATCGTTATGTGCCCATTTCATTTCTGATATTGTTAATTTGAATATTCATACTGTGCTGTTTGGTAGGTTTGGACAACAGCTTTTCTACGTTGTTGATTTTCTGAAAGAAACAAGTCTTCTTGGAATTGATTGTTTGTGTTTATTTCCTAGTTTGTACTTTATTGATTTAAGTCCTCAACTTGATTATTTCCTGGTGTCTTCTCCTCCTGGGAGAGTTTGCTTCTTTGTGTTCAAGATCTTTTTGCCATGCTGTTAATTTTCTATTATATTTATTCTCCAGTTTCTTCATCTGAGCACTCATTGCTATGAACTTTGCCAGTAGCACTGCTTTCTAATTATCCTATTGGTTTGGGCATGTTGTGTCTTTAATCTCATTGAATTCTAAGAAGTCTTTAATTTCTTTTTATGTTACTTCTTTGACACAGGAATGTTTCAATTGAGCATTATTCCTTTTCCATTATGTTGTAGGTTTTCTTCAATTTGTGTTGTTGAATTCTAACTTAAAAGCATGGTGGTCGGATATGATGCATGGTGTTATTCGAAATTTTTTGAAGCTTCTGTGGTTTTATATGTTATCAAGTATGTGGTTGATTTTTTAGTGGGTTCCATGTGGTCGAGAGAAGAAGATATATTCTTTTTTATGTGGAAGAATTGTTCTATAGATATCTGTTAATCCCAGTTGTGTCATTACTTCTATTAGACGCTTTCCTTTTTTGTTGAGATTCAGTCTGGCATTCCTGTCTAGTGGTGAGAGTGCTGTGTTGAAATCTCCCTCTTAAGATGTGTGGGGCTTTATAAGTGACTTATGTTTTCTTAATATTTCTTTTACGAATGTCGATTCCTTTGTATTTGGGGCATACATAATCAGGATAGAAAATTCATCTTTGTGGATTTCACCAGTGATGAGTATGTAATGTTCTCCTTCATCTTATTTTTAAAAAATAATTTGTTAGATATTAGTATTGCTACCCTGCCTTGTTTCTTTGGTCCATGTAATATGAAAAATAGTCTCCTTGGAATTGCTGGTTTCCTGGATTCTTTGTTGTGAGAAAATATCAGGAGTCTGAAATGCTTGGCTCCTTCTAAGATTGGAAGCTCTGTGCATATCACAGGCACTGGAAGCAGGCCCTGATGCAGGTCCTGTTGAATCTGGTCCTGACCTCATGGGTAATATTTTACAATCCAATAAAATTGTTTTGAGAACTCACACACACACACACAATCAAACACACACACACACACACACACACACACACATGGTCACACTTACCATGATTTGAATCATCTAATTACAATTAAGTATGTCAGGAATTTTTTTAATTGGTGAATCACAAATAGCCAGTAAATGCACGAAAAATATGCTCATCATAATCATACTCACCAACTCAGTTAGGTAGGATTTACCTCACTTTACACTTGCTAGTAATTACCTCTGGCTGAGGGACAATAAGGGAAGGAACTTAAGTAGACAAAACACAGGAATGCATTTTACTGGCATGTTACCAAGGCTCATTCAGCTTTATTTGCATACAAACCAGGGTAACCATCCTAGGGGGTGACTCTACACATTGTGGTATATAAAACTACCACATCCATCATCATAAACTATAATTTCTTACAGATGCAGCCACAGGTCTATGTAATTGAGAAAATTCATTTTTTGAGACTCCTTCTTCCCAGGTGAATCTAGGTTGTGTCATGTTGTCCACAAAAATTAATTATGAACAATTTTGGTTTACAGAAGTAGACTGTACATATTATAAATGTAGTCATATATTACTCATGGTATATTAAAGCTTGACTGAGGATTCAGAAAATCATTGTCAGCCTCAATATACTCAGATCGAGCTGTGGTGATACACACCTCTATCCCAGAAGCCAGAATCTTGGAAGTGGTAGTGCACACATTTTCTCCTAGAACTCAGAATTAAGAGATGAATCGATCTCTGTGAGTCCAAGGCCACCAAGATTGCATCAATCTCAGCTCTATATGTTTTTAAGAGACAGGAGCTATATTTCAGTATAAGTTCTATATTAGTCATTCTAAATGTACACTGAGGTGAGGCAGCATTTTGAAACTTTGTTTAGAGCTTGTGTGTGGATCAGGCATTTAAATGTGAGGTAGAAGGAAACACTATTGTTCAGCTTCTAATTTCTATTATTTATGTGGATGTAGATACCAATCCAGCCTCTATGTCATGTAATTATTGTTTTGCAATAGACAATCCATGGAGTATCTGAAGCTGATAATTCTAGATGAATGCCTAAATAAAATAGAATATATATATATGTATATATATATATATGTCTGTGTGTGTGGGTGTGTATTATCTGTTGGTAAGAATGAAGGGAGATGTTCTCAGATAATGGATGGAACAGGAAAGTATATTATGTGAATTAAAAAGGTCTATTTCAAAGGACATATGAGAAACTTAGGCCATAATAAAGAACAAGAGATAATAGGTGGTATTTAGAAAGAGGAAGGGGACCAGTGGGCTGTGTGTTCAGGAGAATTTCAGGAAGGATAAAGATGAGAAATATGTAGTTTATACATTCCCAAAATTCATAACAAAGTCCATTAATATCTACATTTAATGTGATGTAATCAAATATAATAGAATCTAAATAATTTTTGATCAAATTAAGGATTTATAGTTTAAAGATACTTTGAAGTTTATGAATATTTTCTTCCGACAGATGGCTATTACACTTTTGAGCTTGATAAAGGTGACAGGACAAGGCATGGTGGCTCACCCTATGAATAGTTTTAGTCAATGTTGACTCACAACTCTCAGTTATCTCCCAGGATATCTTGGAGGAGGAATTATATAGGTATATTTAGGGGACAAGTGTTAGGAAGAATAATGCTCTCATCAATATAGATGTCCAAATCTTCTGTCATCCATTTGCTTGTGAATCTCATGATTCCATTATTTTTTTCTGCTGAATAGTACTCCATTGTGTAAATGTACCACATTTTCTCTATCCACTCTTCGGGTGAGGGACATCTAGGTTGCTTCCAAGTTCTGGCTATTACAAATAAAACTGCTATGATCATAGTGGAATAGACATCTTTGTTGTATGAATGGGCAATTTTTGGATATATGCCTAAGAGTGGAGTTACTGGGTCTTGTGGTAGGTTTATTCCCATTTTTCTGAGGAATCTCCATACTGATTTACAAAGTGGCTGAACCAGCTGGCACGCCCACCAGCAATGGAGGAGTGTCCCCCTTTCACCATATCCTCTCCAGCATAAATTGTCATTGGTGTTTTTAATTTTAGCCATTTTGACAGGCATGAGATGGTATCTCAGAGTTGTTTTGATTTGCATTTCCCGGATGGCTAAGGATGTTGAGCACTTTCTCAAGTGCCTCTCAGCCATTTTAGACTCCTCTATTGAAAACTCTCTATTTAGTTCTGCAGCCCACTTTTTAATAGGGTCCTTTGGTGTTTTGGAGACATGCTTTTTGAGTTCTTTGTAAATTTTGGAGATCAACCCTCTGTCAGATGTGAGATTAGTGAATATTTTTTCCCATTCTGTGGGCTGCCTTTTTGTCTTGCTGACGGTGTCCTTTGCCTTACAGAGGCTTCTCAGTTTCAGTAGGTCCCATTTATTAATTGTTGATCTCACTGTCTGTGCTAATGGTGTTATGTTCAGGAAGCTGTCTCCTGTACCAATTCGTTCAAGGGTACCACCCAGTTTCTCTTCTAAGAGCTTCAGTGTGACTGGATTTATGTTGAGTTCTCTGATCCATTTGGACTTAAGTTTTGTGCATGGCGATAAACATGGATCGATCTGCATTCTTCTACATGCCAGTCTCCAATTATGCCAGCACCATTTGTTGAAGATGCTTTCTTTATTCCATTGTATATTTTTAGCTTCTTTGTCAAAGATCAGATGTTCGTACGTGTGTGGGTTAATACCCGGGTTTTCAATTCGATTCCATTGGTCTACCTGTCTATTTTTGTGCCAATACCAAGCTGTTTTCAGGACTATAGCTCTGTAATAGAGCTTGAGGTCAGGAATGGTGATGCCTCCAGACGTTGCCTTGTTGAACAGGGTTATTTTGGCTATCCTGGGTCTATTGTTTTTCCATACAAAATTGATTATTGTTCTTTCAAGGTGTGTGAAGAATTGTGCTGGGATTTTAATTGGGATTGCATTGAATCTGTAGATTGCTTTTGGCAGGATTGCCATTTTTACTACATTGATCCTACCTATCCAAGAGCATGGGAGATCTTTCCATTTTCTGAGGGCTTCTTTAATTTCTTTCTTTAAAGATTCAAAGATCTTACGGTACAGGCCTTTCACTTGTTTGGTTATCATTACCCCAAGGTATTTTATATTGTTTGTGGCAATTTTAAAGTGTTATGTGTCTCTCATTTCTCTTTCAGCCCTTTTATCATCTGTATATATTAGGGCTATTGATTTTCTTGAGTTGATCTTGTAGCCTGCCACTTTGCTGAAGGTGTTAATCAGCTGTAAGAGTTCCCTGGTAGAGTTCTTTGGGTCATTGATGTAAACTATCATATCTTCTGCAAACAGTGAAAGTTTGACCTCTTCCTTCCCAAGTTGTATCCCCTTGATCCCCCTTTGTTGTCGTATGGCAATTTAGTTTGATGTTGGCTGTTCGTTTACTGTATATAACTTTTATTATGTTTAAGTATGTCCCTGTTATCACAGATATCTCCAAGACCTTTTCATGAAGGGGTGTTGGATTTTGTCAAAGGCTTTTTCAGCATCTAGTGAGAAGATCATGTGAATTTTGTTTTTCAACTTGTTTATATGGTGGATTACATTGATGGATTTTCGTATGTTGAACCATCTCTGCATCCCTGAGATGAAACCTACTTGATCGTGTTGAATGATTGTTTTGATGTGTTCTTGGATCCAATTTGCCAGTATTTTATTGAGTATTTTTATATCAATGTTCATGAGGGATATTGGTCTGAAGATCTCTTTCTTAGTTGTATCTTTGTGTGGCTTGGGGATCAAGGTTATTGAAGCCTCATATTAAGAGTTTGGCAAAGACCCTTCTGCTTCTATTGTGTGGAAAACTTTGAGAAGAATTGCTATAAGCTGTTCTTTGAATTTCTGGTAGAATTCTGCACTGAGGCCATCTGGACCTGGACTTTTTTTGTTGGGAGACTTTTGATGACAGCTTCTATTTCCATAGAGGTTATAGGTCTATTTATATTGCTTATCTGTTCTTGATTTAGTTTGGCAAATGATAGCTGTCTAGGAAGTCATCCATTTCCTTTAAATTTTCGAATTTTGTGGAGTACAGGTTTTCAAAGTATGACCTAATGATTCTCTGGATTTCCTCAGAGTCTGTTGTTATGTCCCCCTTTTCCTTTCTGATTTTGTTAATTTGCGTGTTTACTCTCTGCTGTTTGGTAAATTTGGACAAATGTTTGTCTATCTTGTTGATTTTCTTAAAGAACCAACTCTTCGTTGCATTGATTCTTTGTATTGTTTTCCTGGTTTCTACTTTATTGATTTCAGCCCTCAATTTGATTATTTCAAGAGGTCCAATTTTTTAAATGTCGATTTCAGTTTCTGTGCCACAGGTGTTATTTTCCGGAAGGGGACTCCTCTACCCGCTCGTTGTAGAGTATCTCCCATTTTATCTTTTAAGATTTGCATTTTGGCTCGATATATGTTGAGATATTTGATCCAAAACGATTTAAGTTTTGTACAAAGTGATAAACATGGATCTACGTGCAGTCTATTCATACCAGTATCCAGTTATGATGGCAAAATTTGATGAAGATGCTTTCTCTTTTCCATTGTATAATTTTAGATTCTTTGTCAAAAATCAAGTGTTCATAGGTGAGTGGGTTAAAATAAGTGTTTTCAATTCAGATCCACTGGTCTACCTGCCCAGTTTTTGGCACTGCCATGCTGTTGCATGTCTATAACTGTTTAAAAGACCTTACAGTCTGTTATGGTCTTACCTCCTGGAGGTCCTTTGTTGTATGGAGTTGTTTTGTCTATCCTAGGTGATTTGGTTTTCCACATAAAGTTGATTCTTGTTTTTTCCAGGTTTAAGAAGAATTGTGCCTGAATTATATAAGGATTACATTGAATCTGTAGGCTGCTTTTGGAAAGATTGCCACTTTATTATGTTGATCCTTCCAATGCAAGAGCATGGGAGTTCTTTCCATTTTCTGGTATCCTAGTTGATTCCTTTCTTTAAAGACCCAAAGTTCTTGATATACAGGTCTTCCACTTTGTCACATTGTCCCCAGGTATCTGATGCTGTTTATGGCTATTGGAAAGGGTGATGATTCTCTAATTTCTTCTCAGTCACATCATCATCTGTATATAGTAGGGTCCTTGATTTTCTTGAGTTTTCATTTAATCCTCCACTTTCCTGAAGGTGTTTATCAGCTCTAGGGGTTCCCTTGCAGAGTTGTTCGGGTCACTTATATGAACTATCATATCATCTGCAAATAGTGAAAGTTTGACTTCTTCTTTTCCCTTTTGTATCCCCTTGATCTCCTTTTGTTTTCTTATTTCTGTAGCTAGAACTTCAAGTACAATATTGAAGAGATATGGACTGTTTGTATAGACTTGTATTGCTCTTGGTTTTACAGCAATTTTGTCGTGTTTCTCTCCATTTATATTGATGTTAGCTGTTGATTACTGTTTATTGCTTTTATTATATTTAGCTCATTATGACCTTTTCATGAAGGTGTGCTGGATTTTGTCAAAGGCTTTTTCAGCATCTAGTGAGATGATATTCTTTCGCAGTTTCTTTTATGGTGGTCGACACTGATAGATTTTCTAATGTTGATCAATCCCTGCATTCCTGGAATGAAGTCTACTTTTTTATGTTGGATGATTTTTCTGAAGTGTTCTTGAATAGTGGTTTCTAGTATTTTAATGAGTATTTTCACATCGATGTTTATTAGGGAAATTGGTATATAGTACTCTGTAGGAGTCAATGCCACAAAGCTACCTGCCCAAAAGGGCGGGGTCAAGGTAGAGATAAAAGGAAGTGAAAGGAAAAGGGGCTTCCCTCTTTTCTCCTGGACGCCAGCCACGCTTCTAACTCCTGGTATGTGCGATTCTCTCTGATAAATAAATATATTGTTTTCCCTATATAGTTTCGAGTATCGTTATATTTGGTGTCACAGAAGTGGTTTGGAATTACAGCCCACGCCTGGGAAACCACCTGAAATCGGCATCCCCAAGGTGAGTGATAATTCGCTCCCACCGCTGAGGCTACATTGCAGCGGTCTCGCCGCGGCCCTGCCGCTGTGAGGCTGTGAGAGAGTACCCTCCACCACACTCTTCCCATGTGTGCTGTTGTAGCCCGCCACAGTCAGCCGCTGTGTGTACCTGCAGCTAGACCTCGAATAGAGCAATTGGCCTCTCCACGAGGAGCTGTTTTCCCTTCCCCACAAGCCCTGCTGCCCCGCCGGCCTCTGCCGCAGGCTGCCAAGCTGTTCAGACCCCCTGTGTGCCCAGCACCATTGTTCCTCGGGGCCCCTGAGCGCCCCTGGCCAACACTCGGCGCCCGGAGCTGCCCCCCTCGCCCCCCACGATCGCACTGCACCACCGCAGCTGCCACCGCTGCTGCCGCTGACCCCTCTGCCGCCCACCCAGCAACGCCACACGTGCTGCTCACAGCCTGCCGCAGCGTCAGGAGCGGCTGCAGACCGCCTCGCGTCCAAGCCGCTGGCATCCCGGCCATCGGTTGCCCGCTCCTCCCCCCTCAAGCCGTGCATAACCGGGGACACTCGTGCCGGATTAATTCTACATTGCACTGCCTCAGCATCTACCAGAGCCATTGCAAGCTCCACTGCTGTGCTGTGAATCTGCCTGCCCGAATCTGTTCATTAAGTTTTCACAGGTTCCTTGGGGAGAATCTGATTTTCCGCGGAGAGGTAGCATTTGGCAGTACACCTCCACCACCTGCTGGTCAAGCATGGTAACTACAGGTACTTTAATTTGAGATAATAAAGGAGGTGAATTTTTCCAATTTATGAATCACCGATTGATGGTAAGAACATCTAATTATAACACGGCAGGCAATTTCACACTGCAGGATTTTAGAGATTTCATTAACAATATGATGGATTATGCAGTAAAAGACAATTATGATATTTTTCATACGTATATGTGTGCCATGCGTGTGATTAGTGTATTAATATATATATATAATCACTTGGAAGAAACATGAGCTAATGTTTCGAAAATTAGAGTCAAGAATTCAGGAACAAGTGGGTTTGGCTACATTTAATTCAATGTCTACTACATTTATGGTGAAGACTGACTCTAACCAGGTGGAACTTTCCAAATTATCAGAGTCAATTCAAAAGTTAGACTTAAAAATTAAGGAACAAGGGGATTTGGTTAAATTTGACCAGGACAACCTTCGAGACACATTCAATTCGATGTCCACTACATTTATGGCTAAGATGGAATCTAACCAGGAGGAATTTTTAAAATTAGGGTCAATTCAATCTTTGTCTGATAATAATGGCAATCTAGCGGATCGAATGTGTTTTCTGGAAGGAAAAATAGATGCCTTTGGAGTTAACTATTTAGGTTATAAAATAGATGCTCAGAAAATTAGACCACAGAAAGTACAGATTAGAAGAGATCATTACCGGACTCTTAATGATCTTCAAAAACTATTAGGTGAAATCTCACAATTACAGACAATTATCGGTGTAGAAGGGCATGATTTGAAACACTTGAAAATGGCTTTAAAAGGAGATAAAGATCTAAACAGCCCACGAGTACTATCAGCTGAGGCTGAAAAAGAATTAGAATGGGTAGAAAAGAGAATATTAGAAGCGCATGTGGACCGTGTGGATCGAAACCTGGATTGTATTCTAGTTATTTTACCATCAAGAGAATCCCCCTCAGGAATATTAATGCAGAGGGAAGACATCATACTATAATGGGTATTTCTGCCACATAAACAGAATAAAAAATTGAAAACATATATAGAAAAGATCTCTGATTTGATATTTAAAGGTAAGTTAAGGCTTCGTCAACTGACTGGGAAAGATCCAGCTGAAATTATTGTACCTTTAACAAATCATGAAATTTCCTCCTTATGGAAAGATAATGAGTATTGCCAAATAGCTTGCAGTGACTTTTTGGGAACTATTAGTAATAACTATCCCAAAACAGAGATAATCAAATTCATAAAGAAAACAATTTGGATTCTTCCACGTATCGTGAAACAAACACCTATTTCTGGAGTTTTTACCTTCTACACGGATGCAAACAAATCCGGTAAGTCAGGGTATAAATCAGGAAATATAAGTAAAATAGTTCAAAGCCCTTACAACTCCGTACAAAATGCAGAGTTATATGCCATTCTCATGGTACTTAAAGACTTTACAGAGCATCTCAATATAGTCACGGATTCTCAGTATGCAGAAAGAGTTGTCTTGCATATTGAGACTGCAGAATTTGTTCCTGATAGTACAGAATTAAACTCCTTAGTTTTACAACTACAGGAAACCATCAAAAACAGGACTCATCCTATATATATAACACACGTCAGGTCCCATACAGGTTTGCCAGGTCCTCTGGCAAAAGGCAATGATGAAATTGATTGTTTGTTAGTAGGTAATGTGTTGGAAGCTTCAGAATTTCATAAGAAACACCATGTCAACAGCAAAGGCTTAAAGGATTTTTCTATCACCTGGCAACAAGCCAAAGAAATAGTAAAAAATTGCCCCAGTTGCACCTTCTACAATCAAACTCCATTACCAGCAGGTTGTAATCCTATTGGTATTCATAGAAATGAACTTTGGCAAATGGATGTATTTCACTTCCCAGAATTTGGCAGTTTAAAATATGTACACCATACCATAGACACGTCCTCAGGATTCCAATGGGCTACTGCCCTCAGCTCTGAAAAGGCTGATTCTGTTATTACACACCTCTTAGAGGTGATGGCTGTTATGTGTATACCTAAAACGATAAAAACTGACAATGCTCCAGCATATGTCTCCAGTAAATTGGAACAATTCTTCAAATATTATAATATAAAACATGTAACTGGTATACCTTGCAATCCTACAGGACAAGCAGTGATTGAAAGATCTAACCGAACCTTAAAAGAGATGCTTCATAAACAGCCGGGGAGAACAAAGACCCCTAAACACAGGTTACATAATGATTTACTAACATTGAATTTTCTTAATGCTGATGAAAAATTACAAAATGCAGCAGAAAGACACTGGACAACAGAGAAGACTTCTGAATTGAACCAACCAGTGTATTTTAAGGATGTTATGACCTCACTCTGGAAACCAGGATATGTGTTACTTTGGGGAATGGACTATGCTTTTGTTTCCACAGGAGAAGAAAAGCTTTGTATCCCATCTAAATTAATTAATATTCGATCAGAACAGAAAACATCTCAGGAGGAGGAAGGATGACAGCTCATCTACAAGGTCTGCTAAGCATAAGGAGACCTCATAAAAGGAAAGGGAAGTATTCTGTTTGTGTCTTCACAGGACAATTAGAAAATCCTAGGTATATGGATACCTAAAGAAGGAAGGATAGCTACTCAGAGGACCACCAAACATGCAATAATGTGATGTGTTATCAATGTCTACATCTCTGTATTGTGTTATTATAATTTCTATTTCTTCCACTTCTTAATATGCCTAAGTCCCAATTCATTTAATTATTGCTTGCTTTGGAGTTAGATTGGCTCTCCTGCTTTAAACCCAAGCATATTGTTAAAATGCAATTCAGACTTTCTGTATTATATCAAAGAGCCATTGATATAAGACAGAAACAACATCAAAAAAGATATACATATATGGGGACTGTCATCTGTGTGGATTTGATTTTCTAAAACGCTAATCTCCTTCATGTGTATTATCATCTTTAGGGTTGCCTTTCCCAGTATTCATACACATTGAAGTTAAGAATTTCTATGCTAACATTAATATGTCAGTTTTCTAGAGACAAAGGAATTTCTTGACAGCGATCTTCAACTACTTCAGAAAGAGAATGTGAATTCACTTTCCCGACTCCGCCTGATTCGACTGGATACATCTAAACTGCCCCACATCAATCGACCCCACCTGACAGGCACCATCCTGAAACCAGCTTGGAACTACATCACTCGACACATCGTCAGGCCAAGGAACTGATACAGTGCATCTTCTACAATCTGATCAGAGCTTCAGAGAAGAGCTTCAATCAAAATCAGAAATCTAATCCGGAACTTCAGTCAAGCTTCTCCTGCAAAATGACCTATTTAAGACTCTTGTTATACTAACAATTTGTTCCCACAGGTCCCCATGATTGTCATCGTCCCACTTCAGCAGGAAGTAACTTTGAGAATTCCACGTCCCCTCTCCCTACTATTGACATAAGAGGATAATTTACACCTGTTAGTGTAATTTGCAATTATTTTAGGGTTGGAACTGGAAGGAGGTGTTCAGACTTAGGCATCCCTTTCAGATAAGTTTAGAATTCAGGTGGAATGGATATGTTTAGTTTAGGATAAGTAGATTATAAATTAAGTATCACCCTCTATGTATATATGTTGTATATGTTTGAGTGTGTATCAAATTTAAATCTCCTATTTAGACTAAAAGGGGGATTGTAGGAGTCAATGCCACAAAGCTACCCGCCCAACAGGGCGGGGTCAAGGTAGAGATAAAAGGAAGTGAAAGGAAAAGGGGCTCCTCTTTTTTCTCCTGGAAGCCAGCCACGCTTCTAACTCCTGGTATGTGCAATTCTCTCTGATAAATAAATATATTGTTTTCCCTATATAGCCTCGAGTATCGCTATACTGAGATACCATCTTACTCCTGTCAGAATGGCTAAAATCAAAAACACTGAAGACAATTTATGCTGGAGATGATGTGGAGAGAGGGGAACACTCCTCCACTGCTGGTGGGAGTGCCAACTCGTACAGCCACTTTGGAAAGCAGTATGGAGATTCCTCAGGAAAATGGGAATCAATCTACCACAAGACCCAGCAATTCCACTCTTAGGCATATATCCAAAGGAGGCAAATTCATACAACAAGAGCATCTGCTCCACTATTTTAATAGCAGCATTATTTGTAATAGCCAGCAACTTGAAGCAACCTAGATGCCCCTCAACTGAACAGTGGGTAGAGAAAATGTGGTACATTTACACAATGGAGTATTACTCCGCAGAAAAAAACAATGGAATATTGAAATTTGCAGGTAAATGGATAGCAGTGGAAGAAACCATCCTGAGTGAGGTAACCCAGTCATAAAAAGACAAACATGGTATGTACTCACTCATATATGGATTTTAAACATGGATCAGGAGAGTGCCAGTCTGCACTTTCACTGACAGAGAGTCTGGGAAACAGGAAAGAACCTAAAAGATATGCATGTTACCCAAGAGAAGGGAAATGAGGCAAGATCCTCTGAACAGGTGGAGAACACGGCGAGGGGTGGGGGAGAGGAAGACCTGGGAAATAGAGAGGGAGAGAAGTGGAAGTGAGTTAGGATTTGGAGGAATAGGAAGGTCGACTGGGGGGTTAAGATAGGGGGAAGAGGGAATCATAGATTAGAAGACAGATCAGGCACCATTGTGTCCTCT
Source organism: Mesocricetus auratus (assembly GCF_017639785.1). Lineage (NCBI taxonomy): Eukaryota > Metazoa > Chordata > Mammalia > Rodentia > Cricetidae > Mesocricetus > Mesocricetus auratus. The sequence goes on from NW_024429862.1 coordinate 29,878, forward strand.
AGTGATCTAAACGGATGACACAAACTGACAAGCTAAACAATAGTGTAGAGACCACCTCGAATGCCTATTCCTGATAGTGAACTTGATGTCTATAACCATCCTGTAGCCTTCATCCAGTGACTGATGGAAGCAGAGGCAAACACCCACAGTTAAATACTGAACAGAACCCAAGGAACCCAGCGACAGAGAGAGAGGAGCAAAAAGCAAATTGGCAAAGAATGGGCTGGCAAAACCAACAGAGACAGCTGATCTGAACAGGGAAATTCTTTTTTTCTAAGCAAGTTTTTACTAAAGGTTATGTTAGAAAACACACACAAAATAAACCACTACATGTTTCAAAAGGGCTTTCCTTCTGGAATGAAAGGCTCAGGGTATTCTGAACTGAAAATTCACGTGACCATTAATCCAAAATGCACTGCAAGTATGTTTTACCTGCTGCAACCTCATGGCCTGTAATAAATGTTAATTAAGTTTAAGCAAAAGTACAGGTGGCAAACATCTTCTGAAATTATAGATAAATATGTATATTTAAAATACATGAATTGTGTATATATATGGATACTGGACACACATGCATGCAGAAGTATGATAAGTCATACTCCATTAAGAGGATAAAGAAAATGGCAAGTCTAGTAGTTAAAATTCCATGATGATCATTATTCACTAAATCAGTCACTATGGACAGTTTCTGTGTGGGCTTTGGAATGTAAATGCTCCCACAACTGGGGCCTGGAGCATGTAGTGCAGTTACGGTCTTACATAAGTTGCTTTAACATGCTCACCCTTTCCTCCTGTGTTTTAATGTCATTCGTGTGCTTTTATTATTTTTTGTAATAATTTTATAATTAACTGGCCCCAAAGTCCTCCCAACCCGTCACCACACTCAATTACCCCTCCACTCCCCAGGGAGTTTAAGGCCTTCCATAGGGGATTTTCAGAGTCTCGCATATCATCCTGGGCAGGGCCTATGTCCTCCCCATGTTTCCAGGCTGAAAGAGCATCCATCCATGTGGAATAGGCTCTGAGAGTCCATTTGTATGCCAGGAATATAATCTGATCTATTCTCCAAGGTCTTATAGATTGCAAAGTTATCCACTCTGACACCCAGGAACTCTCAATGTCTTTCTTTATTTCTTCCTTGACCAATGTGTGATGTAATTGAACATTTTTCAACTTCCATCCTGTACTTTGGATTTCAAATTATACTTTTGTTTTTTATAGTGGATATCTAGCATCTAGTTGCAAAATGCTGTGTCAGCTCTCAGAGTGAACATAACTAGTAGGAGATCGTTCTATGCTGAGATGTAATACTTTTTAAACAGGTTGATTAGGGAGAGATTCATGTGTCCATGTATCAATTATTTTGTGGTATTTAACAAAGTTAAATTTTGAAAAAATTGAATAATTTTTAATTCTGTACCTTTCAACCCTACTTGCTTAAAATCACTTGAAATATTTAAAAAGGCTACCATCTCTGAATTTCCATATCTATAAATACTTAAATTTGAAAAACTTTGGTGACCATAGTGTGGATACTCAGTAGTATATTAATTACTTATAATGTGAGGAATTATTTGCATTCAGAAATCTCATAAAATGGCAATAAAGAAAATATACACAGTACTCTAGAAAGGAAGCAAAAATTCCATGATTATGAGAACATAAGAGTGTGATTCTAGTATGTAAGAGATATAGGATGACATGAATAGTATTAGACTTCCCTAAAAATTAAGAAGGAGCAAATGCAGATTTATGATGGAAGCATCTCCCCAAAAGAAGACAAAAATCTATTGAAGCTAACACAGGCAATCAGAAAAGATTTTGTATATTCTGTATACAATTCTTTTGTATATATCTTCTTTACAATTATCTATTCTTTAACATTTTTTTCATTTTATTTATATACCATTAACAGTTTGCTTTTCCTCCCTCCTTTCACCTCATTCCCTCTACCCAACTTGAGCTTCCTCTTCTAATGCACTTTTACACTTTTCGGGAAAGTTAAGACTTTTCTTTGGCGTCAACAAAGCTGACAATCTGTCAAGTTGAGTTTAGGGACAGTCCTTGCCTCAGCGTTGAGACTTGGATGAACTGAAACATGGGGAATAGGTTCCAAAATGTCAGTTCATATGTCAGTGAGAGGTCCTGATCACAATGACAGAGGGCTCCAAGCAAAAAAGCTGCACAACTTTAACCAGCCTGCAGAGGGCATAGGTTGTTCAGTTAAGTAAGACCCACTCTTAAGTCATAATTGCTGCCTGGCAACCCTAAGCCCAGGGCAGACTTAAGAACCTGGAAATTTATCATGGGCCAAAGAAGGAGGTAGCAGCTGAGAGTTAAAGTTATATAGGTATATTTTTGTATCCTGAGCCATATGCCTGGGTAAATCAATGAATGTCATCATGGACTAGAGGTAAGTCTTCTAATCAGCTATTGCCAAAGACTTTGATATTGGCCAAGAAATTGGAACAATTATGCATGGTATGTGTACCTAATATCACTGAATATAGTCTGTGCAGACCTTTAGCAATGAGTTTTGTTGGTTGATGTCCTCTCCCAAAAGAAGAAAAACTCTTGACTAAGAAACATATGGGTGCCAACCAATCCAGCCCCATGTAAATTTTCCTTCTTACATGTGTTCAGAAATATTTTCTGACAATTCTTAGTTTAGACTGAAGTTGATGTAGGATATGTAATTTTCTCTAATTTGACAGCTGCTGAACTTAGTCTTTCTGAAGTCATTTAAGAGCTTTGTTAAAGAGTGTCAGCACCACATGGGAAATTTGAGTTTATTTAGTGTCATATTGAACCTTCTTTATTCTGGTCTCTATCCTTGGAGTTGGGAACACATTGTTATTTTCAGAAAATTGAGTTTGTATGTTTTTGTGTTTATTATGTGTAATTCTTTTATATAAAGTGATAAAATGAAATAGTCGCCCCACATGTGTCAAAAAACACAATACATTCTTTTGCTACCATATTAATGGTTAGTTCTCAATAACTTCTATTACATAAGCTAATATGCATATATTAAAATGAATATATACACAATTTGATGTATATTACTTTATTTATAAATAATGAATTTTTATATTTATGTATGTATTTATATGTATTCCTTAATAAAAAATTAGTACTTTATTTGTATCCCTCTTGCTTTTGATCTTCTTCACCTCATTTTCCTACTTCCCTGCTAATTTCCACTTCCCATTATCCATCCTCTACTATTCTCTCCAACAAATTTTCATGTATGATTGTATCTTGTGTGATTTTTCCTTCTTCTGGCTATTCCTTTATTTATTTTTGCCCTGTATCTCTCTTCTTTTCCTTTATTTATATGTAAATGTTCTTTTAAGGAGCTGAAAATTGTGTTCATAAACCAAGTATATATCAGAAAATGGTTTTGAAAGTGAACAACTTTCCTTTTGTCAATACAAGGTGGTAGGAGAACTGTAAATTCGAGGGTCACTTGACTGGGACAATGCCTGCAGGAGGCTCTCATCATGCCCTGGAGTTTGCTCCAGCTTATGTTGCAGCTTTTCTGATCTGGAGGAGGAAAGCAGGCAGTTAGAACATATTCCTATTTTGTCCTTCCATGTCAGAAGACCTCACAAAAAGCACAATTGTGCCTGATGTTCAACACTGATCTTTAGACAGATGTCATTTTTATGTCCCTAAGGAACAAGAGTAACTTGACCTTGAATATTTTCAACCTCTAACAAATGTCACTGGTTGATCTGAGTATTATATATATATATATATATATATATATATATATATATATATATATACACTCTATGAGAAAGAACATAACATTCTCCAAAAGTCTGGGAACAACATTATTACAATTAGTAAATCCATGGTTAACAGGATAGGAGAGTTAAACGTAAAGTTCATGGTGAATTATACTTGGACCTTCTCATTTTACAGGTAGACATATTACAATATTGCCGCTTAAACAAATGGACAAGGTCATGGAGCATGCTCATGTCTCTCGATGTAAAGGAGACTTACACCCAGGCAGTATGCAAGATGGAGACTATCATGGTGGAGCAACATTTCTTCAGATGTGTGCCAGAGAACAAAATGTCTTCAGAGAGCTGTTTCATTAAAGAAAACCAGCATTGTTATCCTTAGAAGGAAAGTTTGAAATTAAAATCCTGGTTGTTTACAAAAGTCTATTACACAACATCCTGTGAAAGTTCTGAACAATCTTGCATCAGAAGCATCTTTCTATGTTCACTTGGCAATGGCTAGACTTACTGTATCTGTAGAACAATTTACATGGTAAATGGTGAAACAAATAGAAGACCCTTTGTTATATCAAAGAGTGACCATTGATGGGATTCTCATCCATACAACTTATACCCATCAATGAAAATATAGTTTTCTTCAGGTAAGTTAAGACACACCTTCATTTAAGCCCCTGACATAGGAGGGATAAGAAGTTAAAGCTCTGTGAGTTCAAGGAAAGCCCTCTCAGAACAAACCAGAATGTTCTGAAGGCAGCAAGGCAGACAAACTTTTACATCTCCCTGAGGGTCAAGCATAATATTTCTGGGAGAGTAGGTCTTATTAACTGGATCAGCAGAAATCTGAAAGATTATTTTCTTGATATTGTCTGGGAGACTTGTCCATATGCATATTCCACAAAAGGAAGATATGCAAGGTAGAAGTCATTCAGCTGACTCCAACTGCCGACTCCCAGTCTGGCTCAATGCTCATATGGGACCATGTGCAGTAATGCTATAGCTTTCCTGCTAATATCTTTTTCAAGATGACAAACTCCCTCTACTTCTGCTGGGCCTCCAGATTTTTCTTCAGTCTCTTATGCTCCTTTTCCTTAGAAGATTGTGTTCTTAGGAGAGGTTTGAGCTAATGCTTGGATACAAGCACACAGGGAGAATTCCATGAGCTTGATAGTCTTCCAGTCTAATCAAAACAAAAATTTCTGAGAAGGAACAGTGCCTGTTCAGGGTAGAGTCCATTCAACCTACTGGTCTCTTCAAGTCTTGATGTTTATGCATGGTGTACTAAACCCCTCACAGAACTCCAATCCCCCCAAACACACACACACACACACACACACACACACACAAACACACAGAGAGAGAGAGAGAGAGGGAGGGAGAGAGTGAGAGAGGAGAGAAACAGAGAAAAACAGAGAGACAGAGACATTCAGAACGAATTTAAACACAAGACAAGGTGAGGAGAAAACATACTAGATGAACACATGTTTAGACTAAGCACAGCAGCTCTTTCAGAAGAATCCAGTGATGCTGCACTCCATTAGTCAAAACTAAATTTGCACAGGGGAACATGATCTGCTTGGCAAAATTGTGTTAAGCTTGGAAGAGAAGTTTTAGTTTAGAAGTCTAAGATCTCCCCCCCAAACTTCTAGCCTGTCACAAGCCAATTTTACATGCCTGGACAACCAATCATCACCATGTTGTAAGGTCTGTGACAGGATAACTTGCCAGGGAAACACATAGAATGCACTACTGCCAAAATCCCACTGAGGTTTCTTTCAGTGTGAAACAAGAGTTCATCATGGAGAAGACACCACATTGGGCAACAGAGAATAGGAATAAGAAAAGTCAAATGCCATCAAACACAGACACAGAGAATTTATAGTAGGCTTTCCTCCTTGCAAGCTGCTTCCTCTACTCCCACTCAGATCTCACATGATCCTTGAAATGAAAAAGAACTACAAGACATGGAATTCCTTCCCTCCTGTCAGTACATAACACTCCTCCCATCAAAATGTCATGTAAATGTATGATGTGACAATGAACTATTTCCTGATTGAGCTACAGCTTCAAGCAGAGCAGCAAGGTCTGTTTGTCAATTGTTTCTTACAAGAGAATCACTTCTGAAAAATACTGTTGAATGGACACAGGAATGAACATGAGAGGGAAGTGGATAAATTTGAATGGGAGGGCTAGTAAAGTGATATGAGAAAGAACATTTGGGTATGATGGTGCAAAGCATAATGTTACATGAGGGAATGGTGCTTGACCTAAACCTGATCCAACTGCTTTCCACAACCTGCTGATCCTGGATCTGGAGGTCTCTGATGACTTTGTCTTCTTCCTGGCAGATCCCTTTCAATTCTCTCATGCAGTGCTGCTGCAGGATCCATTCACATAGCACATTCTTGGTGTCTGGAATAAACCATTCATCAGTACATTCTGAGATCTGCTGTGGTAAAATAGCAGCATAAACCACTGCTCTCACTTCTTAGCCTTGCACAGACATGCTCTGCTTCACAGGCAAGTTGCTCATGTTTAGGTTCTTACCAAGCTGGCTAGTCTGAATCTTCCTCCCCAATCTGCTTAGCTTGATCACTAAGAGACATTAATAACCATGCCAGACATCATTTCCACTATTCCACAAGCAATCAGGCTAGACCACACATCAGCCTGGCTTGTTTTTCCTTACATTTTAAAATCTATTATAATTTGTATTGAGAAGTACAGTGTGCAAGCAAGGTTTCTCCAATTGCCTAGACATATTAATTTCAATAAGTAGTAACAGTGTAGAAATGTTCAAGCTCATATCTGATATGCATGGTATGGATTAGACAACTGAGGGATGTGTGCAAACTGGGAAACTGAATGTAAATCCTGTAGGGAAGCCAATGCATGACTGCAGTTTGGAAACTTATTATTACTACAGGACACAAAACAGCCTGAGTTCAACTCCTCAACTGCTAAATCCTCTTAGAGCCAGAAATATCTTTCCAAAAGAAAGAAAATGCACACTACAAAGAGGCTGGAATATGCCGAGTTAATCCCACATGTGGAAGTTCCTAAAGTGTTTCAAACCAATTATAGATCACTATTTTGGAAGAAGGAGGTGCTGCAGGTTTTGGTTTGAGTACCAGTAGAAATTCCTGCAAAGGAACCCTGATTTCTGCTGAGATATGAGGAAAGCTGGTTATCAGGGAGGACATGTTTATTCCACATGACATCAGCAGCCCCTTCATTGAAATTCCATTGTGTCCTGGAGACCATGGAATCCAGTGATGTCACCTGGTCACCTGTGTTGTAGCAGCACCAACTACCTTTGTAGAGTACTTTTGTGCCCTTTAGGTTCAAAGATGAACATGTTGGCAAGATTGGTTGATCTCCTTAGGAAAGTCTATGGAGAGGGGAGAGAGACCAGAGAGAGGCAGAAGAAGGCTGATCATCAGCTTCAGTTTAAACTCTCAAAGAAGAAAATGTTCAAAGGGAAGAATAGCAGTTCCTGGGCAGAAGGTGGGGAACTCCCAAGACAAGGGTGTTTTTACCATGGAATTCAGGTAATGGGGTACAAGAGCTGGTGTTTTGGGGAAGTATTTTGACATTACTGCCTAACAGGGCTTCTGGAAATCAAAGATTACAGGCTAGTAATTTGTCTCTCTGAGAAGCTAGGAACTGGCAAGTCAAAAGCTGTTCTTCTGGGAGTTCTTGATTTAAAAACCTTACAGTACAATGATGGTTGATGGAGGACCAGCAACATAATGAGGTACTAGTAAAGTGTGCCGAGATCAAGGCAGGTTATCACTGTACTGCAACACCAGTGGATAACTTTAAGTAACATGCTCCTTCTCTGTGTGGCCTGATTTGCTCTTGATCTTGACTTTGTGTGCCTGGTGATCATGTTCTACACCAGTAATGTACCCCCACCTGTAGGAGTGAACCCCACAAAGCTATCCGCCCATCAGGGTGGGGTCAAGGTAGAGATAAAAGGAAGTGAAAGGAAAAGGGGCTTCCCTTTTTTGTCCTGGAAACCAACCACGCTTCTAATTCCTGGTCTGGTGACTCTCTCCTCTCTCTCTCTCTCTCTCTCTCTCTCTCTCTCTCTCTCTCTCTCTCTCTGGTAAATAAATATACTATTTTCCCTCTATAGCATCGAATATCATTATATCTGGTACCAGAAGTGGTTTGGAATTACAGCCCATGCCTTAGTGGTGGGTAACCACCTGAAATCGGCATCCTGAGGTGAGTGCTAATTGGCATTCCAGCTGCCGAAGCAGGAAGCTGCAGTGTGCA